>NW_013527137.1:9028481-9172713 GCF_000836215.1 Papilio polytes
ATTTTGTTTTGTTTTTAGTGCATTTTGTTTTGTTTTTAGTGTATTTTGTTTGGAAGTCGGTTTTGTTTTTTTATTAAAAAGTTTTTATTAACTTTTGTTTTTGGTTCTTTAATACCACGTGGAGACTCTCGAGCAATAACTAGTAAGGCCATTAAATAAAAGGACTTGACTATTAGAACACACTAGGAAAAAACCAAGAAGGCCGCCATTACAAACTGGTTGCTATATCTTTACTATTCCTTTAGTATATCAATTGATAGGATTAGACTACAAAATGTATTGTGAAAAGGGAATTGACTTAAAAATATGTTTTGCTAGCTTTCGCCCGCGACTCCGTCATTGTGCGATTTAAAAAAAAAAGGTGCGTTGCTTGTGTGTTCTTTCAGATTATCCTACATCAGTGCCAAATTTTATCCAGATAAGTACAGCCGTTTAGGCTACAAACTCCAACATACATCCACCCATCTAAACCTTCGCATTAATGATATTAGTAAGATAAGGTTATAAGTTATATCGCTAACCTTGTAGGTTAAACGCATAGCATCCGAGTTCTACGACGACCTGCCGCATCACACGAGCTGGTCCAGTGTGCTGTACGACTTCGTGATGGACCCCGACATAGGACCATACGCACGGATAAAGCGTAAGCACTTCGGATTGAAGAGCTAGGTCACAACACGGTCAGCAGACAGATCGATTAGCGATATCGTTACTGGAATCAAAATGTATGAGTACACTTTTTATAGTATAAGGTAGCAAATTAACAGGTCACTATTCGCCAAAATAGCGAAGTCACTGCGCCTGATACAATTATCAGGCGCAGTGACTTTGTCAAGACAAGGTCACATCGAAAGTTGTCAGTATAACATTTTTGACTTTTCAGCGATATCGTTAATCGAATATTATGTCTAGGGGACTATTAGAGCGGGCACCTTTGACTAAACTATGGCACAAACGTTGTGCGATTGTCGCTTTAGCAGCAAAATCGACTTTTTGTTGGACAATTAAAAAACGGGTAGTTTGCGCACCTCAATATAAGCTTATAGGAATCAAAGCGAGACTAAACGGTTGTGCGATAGTTTATTCAAATGTGTCTTATGTAGATAGAAAATTCACAGTCATTATAAAATTATTGTATTATTTTTATCAAATAAAGAAAAATAAGCGAACAATCTTTTTTCGCCATCAATGACTCCACTAATATTAGATGTCCGCTGTTTTTTTTAATACACTTTTATTTAATTTAACTACGGGTTATTTATGTATTATTCTCTTAATTGGTTTGAAATTCACAAAATTATCAACATAATCGATTTTTTTTAAATACATACTTTAGAAGTTTTTTTTTGCAATTGAAAAAATACGGTATTTTACATTTTTTTTTATTTTATTTATAATGAATTTATTAAAAAATTATATATTCAATACTTTGTACCATTAAATTTCTGTATATAAGCATCAATTTGAAAAACCTTAGATGCTTTTAGGTTATTTACATTATATTTGATAAATTAAGTATTACATAAAGTAATATTAGTGTTATATATGTGATTAAAAAAGAAGTCAATCACATATGTAAATTATTTTTTATAAACTGTTGAATATCATTAGGTGTTATGTTGTCTATTTATTATTTTTATATTAAACCAATAACAGTCTTCGATAAACTTAGTTTAAAAAATAATTTAAATATCTCCACAGATAACCTATTTATGGAGCATTTCATTTAAATTTCTTAAAATCAAGAGTTGATTATTAAAATATCATTTTTCGTCGCTTGCTCTGCTTTAGGTATTCATAGATTCTATATCCATGGCCGCTATATTTTTTGTTGTTAAAAAAACATCAATAACTTCTGACCGAAGGTTTTATCACTTTCTTTTTTTTACTCTGTATTAAGTTTGTTATATTGCTCAAGTGATAATACAGATATTATTTGAAATCATTTAGTTTTATTTTTAATACTTTCATGTGTGATAAATACGTTTATTTACATTTAGTGTAATAATGCATTTAGCTGTCAAATGAAATGTAATAATTTCTGTTTATGTCTTATATGAAATATGATTTTGGCTTATACACTATTTATTATTTCTAAAATATTTCTTTAGGTTTTGTAATCTGTATTTATATGATAATACTCTGTACTTTATTACGTATATTTATCTTTTACACACGGTCTTAAAATTATAAATTAAATATAGTAAAAACCGTATTTAATTAGTTTTATATGAATAACAATTGCTTTATTACTTTTACAAATTTAGATATTTTCTTAAACAATGACAGATGATAATGTGTTAAAAATATATCTTTTTACCTACTTACATTTCTGCTAAATTTACGTTTGTCGGATAAAAACATTTATAATCATGTAGAATAACAATCTTTGTTTTAGTCGTAACGCATTTATGTCATAAATAAGTTCCAGCTTGATCCAAAATCCCTGATGAATTGTTTCCCGTTTAGGATGTTTCCTGTTGGACCTATCCGTCCTATGGGTCTTTTCCCGTTGAATCGATTGATATGGATTCTATGAGCCCAACAGAAAACACCTGCTATTTATAACTGTTGAATTCCACTGCAGTTATATTTACACATGTTGTCTCTGTTTTTTCAAAGAGAGTGAAAGAGATGACAATATGTAACTGAACTAATAGTCAAATTCAATTGAAATGGGACATTATTTACACATGTCACTGAAATGTCTTAATTGTTAATACAAAAATGTGTTTTAAAGAAGTCTGTGGTCAGTCTTATAAAAAAATGGTTTAGATAGATTTCTTATAATTTCTCAGTTCCATTTTAAGTTGAATTTTACAATACAGTGGAGTTCTACTGTAAAGTTGCAATTACTGTGGTAACGTGAACTCTAGCAAGGTGTATGTACATTACAGGTATAGTATAATGTACAAAGAATCTATGTTTTTACATGTATATTTCAAGTGTTATAATAAAATATTATAAATTGATTTGTTTTATTAATACTCTAAGAACCTAATTACCCTTTCAAAGTATTCAATTTATACTTCACAAAGCAAGACTTTGACATTCAATATTTTTATTTAAATAAAACATTACAATTTGTTATAAAACTCATTTATTTTAAATACAAAATTCCTTACATATTAAATTTTAATAATCGGACGGTTTCATATATTCTTAAACTTATATTAATTGATAATGTACCAATCATTTTGTTTAATTAAACATCTCATTTGCATTAATACACATAAACATACAGACATAGGGAGAACCTAATTTTTAAGGTCCGGCAATAGACAAGTTGCAAAAAGAACAAGTTAGAATAAAACTAAAATAAATGCATTCTGACAGTAAAATATTTAGAGCGTGCGCACACATTAGACTAAACTATCGGACAACCGTTGTGCGATAGTTGATTGTTCAACTATTTAGTTACACAACTAAAAATCGAGTAGTGTGCGCACCTCCGTATTTGCTCATAGGAAATAAGAGACTAAACAGTTGTGCGATAGTTTAGTCAAATTGTGCGCACGCTTGTCACTAATAAAAGTAGTTCTAGTCTGCCACATGATCAAAAGATTAGTTGAACCTCTTTAGTAAACCTGAGTGATAATTTAACCTAACTGTGGCAGTTAATAAGAAAATGCATTAACTGGTCCGCGGGCATTCCAAATATATCTTCAAGTAGCTGTTGCTCGCGACTTCGCCCGCTTGAAATAAAAAAACAAAGGCTATGTTACGCACTATAACGTAGCTTTTTAATGGTAAAAGATTTTTTAAATTGGCCCAGTAGAGTTATTTCAATCCATACAAAAATACAATTCTTCCTCTTTACAATATTATAGTGTAGATTAATAAACGGGAAATTAAATTGGAGATTTTTTTGCATGAATTCTACGTATCATAAATCCTATAAATTCCAATGTTGCCTTTCCAATACAATTTAATTTTAATACAAATACTTTACTGTAATATAATACTTAAATAATCAACATTCAGTAGACCAGATCATGTCATAAAATGGGCTACATTACATTGTACCCTAATGATAATAGGATAAGGCTTACATTGCGTTAAAAGGCAGTGATTATATGCTATCCAGTCTGTCACAATACAATGCTTTTACTACACTGATCTCTATTAAATAGACAGGCTTGGTATTTTGTGCCTATTTGACTACAGTTAGTAGCTGGAGGTGAGAAATGCCCGTAACGTCAGGCGCGTTGAAATTGAAACGAATCAAAATCTGTTAATAACAGCAATAACCTATCCATTTATACAGATCGGTGAGTTTTAAATGTTTTCGTATATCAAAATATTCATAACATATCTTGATAATGTATAACCTTAAAATATAGTTTTAATAAAAAGAGATTCAAGACATCGACGGAACAAAGACATCAACTATAAAGTAAATTATTTAAATCTATATTCTTATAGAAATAATTAAAATTTAATTCAATGGACGAAATATTAAGAACAAATAAGGGCTCATTTAAGTAAATCTAACATAATATAGCTTTAAAAATATATCCTTTAATATATTTTAAAATCTAAATTATTAAATGTAAACTAGTCATATTGATTTGCTTAAAACAATATGCAGTACAAAATGTATAAGTAAGTATTTTCTCTTAAATAAGTGCACTTATAATCTTAAATATTTTAAAACATTACAACTACTCTTTTGTACGATTTCATCCAATTCAGTGCTTTTTAAAATAAGTGTAAAGGACAAAACAAATTTCAATTTATAATCTAAATTTCCTTGTATGTAAAATGTTAAAAATATATTAAAAAAAAACCCATATTATATCCATAATATGAGTAATCGATAGTTCTTAGTAAACCCACTGTTAAAGACCTGAACGATAATATTGCCTTCTCTGAAAGAAAGAGATAACAATAGTGTCCAAATACAACTGTCACTCCATTACTATGGCTTTTGACTAATGATAATATTCTGTTTTTTTCAAAGGTAATAATGGGATGATATAAATTGGGATGAAATATTAAGAAACGAGGTTGTATATGTGCAAGGGATATGTTCCTTTTTATATGCCAATAAAAAGAATGTAGAATAATAGAGAATAATAGAGAATAGATTGGATATTATCTCATGTTTTTATATTCTGCTTGTCGTAATCATCCTGAAGCCACTCTTTAACAACAGGAGTCCAAATAGTATGTCCATTACTATTTGGACTCGGATTTTATACTCGAACACTATTGCTATCTCCTTCTTTCGTATATGATGAGTGAGATAGCAATTCTGTACATAGATGTAACAATGTCCACATAGAATTCACACTGGTGTCTCGAAGCCACCCTCCGAGGTGAGGGGCTGTTCCTCCTGTGGCTGGTGGCTGTCGGACTCCTCGCATCATATCTGCGAGGCGGGCATGGTGGACACCGTGCTGTGCGGAGTCGTCGGTCTAGAGCCCGCAAGTGATGCGTTCAGTGACGCCATTGTACCCATCTGGAAATTATATTTAAAAATTACATTTATATCACTTTCAACCCTATACTAAATCTGGAACACTTTCATAGTAAAGATTCTTAGGATCCGACGGATGGCAATATTTCAATGGATTTTGGCGTTTAAGCTTGATGACATAATTTCAAACGCTGTTATGAATTTGTCATTTATTAATTCTGCCAGTAAACCAGCCACTCTAAGTTAAACTTGGATTTTTAGAACACAAGTCTCTTTTTATCAAAAACTTATTCTATGACACCAACATTTATGAAAATAAATAAATTTTGCTATGGATAATAATATACTGAAGTTAAACAACATTCAACATTAAAATTCTAATAAAACATTAGAAAATAAAGGGATTGTACGAGGTTTACTTCTAAAAATAAACTCACCCTCAAATGAGCCAAATCTTCCAACTTAGTCAAATCAGCCAGTTCTAAATAAAGACTGTAGACGAGGAGCCAGCCGTACACTCCCGCAACACAGAACACTATCCAGCAGAGGCACATCAAGATATTGTAGGAGAATATCATATCATTGACTATTGCAGCAAATATGAATGCAACTGTTCGGAACAGTATGAACACACCAAACGTGTACAACCATGGTACGATCTTCTTCTCGTATTCCTATTAAGTGAAATTACTAGTGTTAATTAAACAATAAGATATAAGTACTCTAAGAATTATTGCATAGTTATATTATTGCTAAGTGTTCAGTGAAAGCATTATTTTTATCATGCTTGTAATCTAAGTGCATAGAAACTAGTTTATCTGGTCATTTTTGTCCAAAAATATGTTAAACAAAATAAAAAATTGAAATTACAGCTATAGTACAAGAATCTTTGACATTTCCTTTGCCATTTGTTTCATGCTAGTTATAATTTCTAAACATGAAAATTTTCAAATGCATTTTTTTATAATTAAATGAAAAAAATTAAATATACAATTTGTCTATTCCACTGGTCAGCAAACCTAATATCTAAAGATACAAATAAAATTTCAATTATTACAAAACAGGAGGCCAAATCTGCTTGTTAACATATAAAATACATGAAGTGAATTGCTTAATTTAGTGCATTCTTGATAAAACAATGATGTGCGTTAAAATGAAAATGTAAATATGATAGTAAAATGGTGATACCTTATTTTTTCCAGTCTTTACTAGCTATGAAATGGCAGCAGTGATAAAATGAAAATGAGATGTTATAAAATGTATGTAAAAATTTTGCTATACAAAAAAGTGTGTAAACTACATGATTTATGAGTATGAGATAAATGCTATATGTTTCTAGTATATTCTACCACATAAAAATAAAAATCTAATTGGTAATATTTTACAATAAAAGAGATAGTACAGGGTTAAAAGTATAAAAGTACCAAGAATGTTAAGTTGTACTCACCTTTCTTAATGCTACGATTAGCAAGATACTTGTTATGAGAACAGCCACAGATCCAATCCAGGAAAACAATGAAAATACAATTAAGACATTGCGGACTGAAAACAAAACATGCATCAAATTTTAGTTCATTCAAGTTTAAAATATATAAGCCCACAGTTAAAACTGATTCAGTTTTAACTGAACAGTCAAACAGTCTTAGCATGGATAGGCCGGCACGCCCGGTGTAATACCACAACCACACAGAAGACAGGGGTCAAATGGAAGCAATTCCGTGTTTCGTCTGATGAGTGTGGTGCCGGAGGCCTAATTTTAGTCCCTTTCTCTTTACCACCCTTTTCTCACAAGAAGAGGATAGGAAGAGGAAGTGAATTTGACGGTGGAGGATATGCATAGGAAGGGGAAATATCGTCTTTATGTGCGTCTCCTCCTCCGTCGGATAAGGGGCAACGCATCTGCAATTGCGGATGTCTATGGGCAGCGGTCGCTTCGCCATTTTGGCGGATTGAGGTGGCCGCTTGCTCGTTTGCCACCTTATGTTATAAAAAAAAAAGTTCAGTAAAATTCCATGTGTGTAAAATAAGAAATTATACAGTTTTACTTTTGCTTAGTTCCTGATTCAGCGGTGTAATTACGTTAAAAACTTGTCATAGTATAATCATAGGATTCATGGCAGAATGTTTTTACATAATTATTTGACCTGTATGTACTCAAAACATTATAAAAACAAATCTTACCAGGTGCACTTCCGACATATACAAATTGGAAACTAAATACATAGTATCCATAATGTACTGCTCCTGGTGTTGCCATGCCCAGACAATACAAGTCAAATATACTCTGAGCAAATGTGAAGAGGGCTATGAACTGAAAACAAATGGTTGATATTAGAAAAAATAAACTTTTTAATAAAAAAAACAAAACCGACTTCCAAACAAAATACACTAAAAACAAAACAAAATGCACTAAAATCAAAACAAAATATTCTCAAAAAAACAGTACACTAAAAAGTAACGAAATAATTACTTGAAAATAGTAAACCTACCTTATTGTAACTGTTATGTCTATATTGTACAATTATTATTACTGTGATGTCGGTGTCAGCCAAGGTATGCAGTGATGTCTACGTAAGGGTTTCCACATTTTTACCATAACAATTGACAATTGAAAGTATAGTAACAATTAAGTAATGAATCTACATTGACTGACACCGACTTCAAAGTAATAATAATTGTACAATATAGACATAGCAGTTACAATAAGGTAGGTTTACTATTTTCAAGTAATTATTTCGTTACTTTTTAGTGTACTGTTTTTTTGAGAATATTTTGTTTTGTTTTTAGTGCATTTTGTTTTGTTTTTAGTGTATTTTGTTTGGAAGTCGGTTTTGTTTTTTTTATTAAAAAGTTTATTTATTTCTTGATTTTTAGTGAATCTAAACAACATAGTATGATAATCACTAGCTTTCAAACAAAGAATAAGTTATCTAAATCGATTATATAAGAAATTAAGTAAAGATCTAATACATCGTTGCGATCATTCACTCATAATTCTGTCCAGCCGCGCGCCGCTGTTGCCCTTGAGTTTTAATATTTTGATAACTTCTAGAATATTGGTCAGAATTACATACTGTAAAAGGCAATTATGATCTACATTAAATACTCTATCGTGAAAACATATTTATTTGGATAAGGATTCATACCTAATAAGAATAAAAGCGTTTTAAATGAAGTCGATTGCATTTATTTGACGGTTTTCGCGAAACAAACGGTTATTATGCGACAACTTTAAGAGATAGATATATGCTATCGCGGACTTTTATTTAGCAAATTTAAAGGGCTACAATTCTTCCATACATCATTTTTATGTAGGTCTTATAGTTTAGGCTACGTAGGCAAAGAAAGCAAAAATGACCCGAAATTTCGTCGCGCGATTTTGAGCTAAACTATTTAACTACGTCGTAGTCTTTGACTCCAAAAATCAAACAAAAAAATGGGACCCACCTGCAAGCATTACCTTTCGGATAAAAAAAGAATTATCCAAATCGGTCCACTAGCGGCGGAGTTATGCCGTAACACACATAAAAAAAAATAAAAAAAAAAACATACAGACGAATTGAGTACCTCCTTCTTTTGGGAAGTCGGTCAAAAATACTTCATGTTTTTGTGATGATGCTCTAATTGGTGTTTAAACATATCATGTTTTTCACAAAGAAAATATTGTGAGGCAAATTGGTTACATTAATTTGTTAAAGGAATAGCCTAGCACAATTATTTGGTAAAGTAATTGAATATAATTATTGACTAATATAAAATATAATTAATATAATCTGTTTGTATTATTAAAAAATAATGTTCACTTACAACTGCAAGAAAACCAGTGAGCAAGGAGCCTCTCTGTAGATCAAGCAGAAACGCATCGTGTAATATAGGTTTCATGTACCATGGTAGACGTAAAGACTTCACAGATTTTGATGATCGAAGATTCGTTGATGACCTATAACATTTCCAGGATAAATAAAGGACATAGGCACACTATCATCACGTCAAAATAACCAGAAAATAAACCACACCTTCCTGTATAGTGTGAATAAACCGATGGTGTAGAACGATAAGTCGATGGGGTTTTTCGTCCGTACATGATTTTAGTTGTTGACTCCTTTACAAAAGACCCCGCCTTGGTTGTCGATGCCGACACATAGGAAACACCAATATCTTCAGTGTGAATTTCGTTTTAACAATTTATACTTCCCTGATCTTACTTGTTTCGGTCAAAATTGTACTTAGAAAACACGAGCCACACCTATAAATTACGGAATTTGTAAAACGGATTTATTTTTCTTGTGTTGTTAGTGCCAAAGAGTAAGCAGCGGTAAAGTGTCATTTGTCAGTCAAAGAGGAGATATTAACAGATAAAAAAACCAGTAGGAAACAGATAAACATAATCGAAAGAACATTCGTTATCGGTACATGGTTAATGTTGATATAATTAAAATGTCCCTTGAAATAAAACGAAGCAGGTTTCTTATGCATTCAGATTCCATTACATTTTGTTCCCGTAATTTAAGAACTCCCAAATTCCAAGGTGTGAGAGGATGAGAAGCCCTGGGCTCAAGTTTAACTACCTACTCTTCATTGAAGAGCTTCCAATGAGTTTACGTGGTTCATCATTTTAGTTTAAATGAGTTATTAAAGTATTACAATATGGAGATTTAACAAGTTTTTATTAAAAATATCAGTAATCTCCACAAACAATTTCATTCTGTAAATAATCACTGTTGACATAAATAGGACCACATTGCCACAAACACTTAGGACATTTCTGTGTTAGGTCATCCTTTTTTCGATCTTGTAAATCGATCCAACCTGAGATAGATTCGTCAATTTTAGGCTCAATTGAAACCTTGTCATCGAAATCAACAAAGTTTTTCCATTTTTTGCGTAAGGTTTTCGTGATATAGTCTTTTTTCTGTACGTATTTTGTTAGCTTTTCAATTTTTTGCATCGCATCGGTTACAGCTAATTTTTCTTCGTTTGCTGATTCTGTAAAAGCGCGGCTCGGTATTTCTGATACTTCTGTGCAAAACTCAAATGATATATCACAAGTGCCGAAAGACTCCCCACCGGTAGAATATGTGGCTGGTGCTGTGAAAATGTTTCATTTTCAACCATTACGCACCTACAGACAAAATAATTACTATTATACCATAGTGATAAATCTTCTTTTATGGGCTCAAGTTTTAAGATAAGAGATATATAATTAAATGAATTACTCATTAACTTTTTTTTATAAAAACGACTAGCTGGCGTTTAGGTTATATACAAAAAATTACTATGATAACTTTCGCCTACTTACATTTCTTGGGTTCGTTTTGTTGGAACCATTCTTGCGGTCCAGTACCGCAACGACAGAAAGGTGGTTGGGGGCCTTGCATCATGAATATAAAGGGGGCATTCTCCTTGCTCCCATTCATAAACTGTTGCATATTTTCAGCGAAAAAAGCATTGTTCTGCCAGTGCTCAAAACAATGCTTGAAGAAATCAGAAGGATTGTCTTTTCCACGACTGAGAACATGACGGTGGAAACAATCTTCACAGAAAACTTGCCCATAGTATATCTTAAGCTTAGAAGTTGGTATTTCATGACAGAAATCTGAAAATTAAATTGTTGTATATGATAAAAACCGTCTTTCTTAACGAACGCCGGCACTTTCGACTTGCCCATGTGTGTAGTTGAAAGATGAAAGATGTGAATAATATTCAATACAACTTACAGCATCTAGCACACTGGCTATGGAAGCTTTGACCGTCGATTTCAACCTTACTGGCGTCGTCTACTGGTTGCAAGCAACGTGAGCAAATCGACCTTTTTGGTGATGTTGTATTTCCGTCTTGAGAAGGTTTTTCACCTAGTTAAAATATATTTAAATAAGAACGCAAGCAAGTTGCAATCATGTACGATATTTTGGTTATGTAAATAAGAGATGTGAGTATAGAGAAGGCAAACATTGATTTGAAAACGATAAACGAATTGCTACGTTTTAAATACGATATAACAAGCAAAGCACTTACTTTGTGGCGGTTTTGGGCCAGGTGCCCACTGCATCCACCAACTATTAGAATGAACGTGAGGGGCATCATTTTTAAATCTACAAAGTACGTGTGTCTTGAAACACTCGTTACAGAATACGTGGCCGTAAAACATCTTCACAGCTGACGGAATCCTTCGACATACACCTGAAACATGAGTTTATAGTAACAGTGGAAGATAATAAAGCATCCAGCTGTACTAAATCTAATGGTAAATAAAACTGCCCACTAGCTTAGTATGACAAAATAAAATGTACTGCAGAAGACAGTTGTAAGGTAAGAAGTTGTAAGGAAGATGAAATTAAAAACAAAACTGTGCCGATTTCAAGCAGTTGATGAAACTGCCAGTCAAGCTATAACATAGAGATTGGGTAGGGACATGTATTCAGTTTTTTTTTTTTCAAACTTACAGCACATACTACAAATCTTGTGAAAATTCTGTCCCTCTATGTCCACTTTATCTTCCTCTTCAACCGGAAGAAAACATCTTGCACAGAAGCATTTCTTCGCTTTATCTTGACTTTTATCCATTACTGATAATAGGCAATTTTGTACTGGTTATGATGGAAAATGATGAGCCAGGAAAACCTGTAAGAATTTTAGTGAATCAGCAAAATGCTACCAATTCAAGTTAATGACAGATTGAATTAAGAAAACAAAACAGAAAAGGCGTTCAACAGAAATTTTTAAATTAAGAATTACATTTTATCAAGGAAGCAAAAAGTTTCCAAGACTTTAATCATAGGTTTAGGTTGATGCATTTAGTTATAGTCTATGACATAATATAAGTATCATGAAATTCGAAATAAACTATAATCTCACGTGTTTATATCAGTCGTGGATCGTGATTATTAATATTTTTTTCCTGCTCCATTCAGACTCCTTTGAAGAAAATTCAAGCTACAGGTACATCACTAGTCAATTCGAATCATTTACGTTAAAGAAAAGAGAAGCACATCACTAGTTAATGTGTGGTGATGACCGTTGTTGTGTTATCTATCATGTTTTTATCAAAAGAGTGATGTTTACGGAATTGTATGGAAATAAATCAGCATATACTTAGTGGTAAGATAGACACACTATCTAGTTCTTATCTTAACATAAGATAAAACACACTATCTCTAATGTTTGTTTAGGTTATACCGATGATACTACTTTTGGAGTTACTACGATCATGTTTTTGTCTTTTTATGATAGAAAATCTCTTATAGTAAACCGCATAAAGTAAAGACACTCACAATAATAAATTTCTTACCGATTAAAACATTATTTCTTTTAAATTATGAGGGTTTGTAGCGATTTTCATGTCATTATAACTGTTGTCAAAACTTTGCCTTCTATTTGTGCCGACCTCAATATGTTGAAATCATTTGGCGCGCCACAGCCTTCGGAATTCGGAAGCATTAGTCAACACATAATGTGATATTTATTATGAACCAAAAAATATAATTTCAATTAAAAAATGGTAGTTTAATGTCGGAAAAACATTTAGTGACAGAATTAATTTCAAAATAAATTGGTGGTTTAAAATTCATCCTTGTTATTCAAATTTAATATATTATTGTTTATTAACGAATTTAGATAATAATCGGTAAAAACAAATTGTGGATAATAAAGTTATAAAGATTTTTGGGGTATGTTCATTAAATTTTTGATTATATTATTTTAAAGTTATAGTTTCGATTTTAAAATCAAAAGCTTTTTTCAAAAAAAATTAATGGCTAAAATTTTGGCGAGGTGTGAATGTATGAATTTAACTCAGTACCAGTGAGGTAGGCAACAGTTCAGCGATTGCCAGAACATTCAACACACATGGGTGTCACCGATTGTGAATTTGAATAACTGACATAGAAATCCGTATTATATTAGATGTAGGCAGTTGTATAAAAATGTTAAGAAATTACTAAATCTAAATTTATGTAAATAACATACATAGCTAAAAATTTATAATGGTGACAAGATGAATGTTTCTTATTCATAAAATACAAACTTGTGTAAAATATGATGATGTGGATATATAATAAGGAAAATGTTGGATTTCAAGGCCATGAGTATAGTCAATTTACTTTATTTTAACCCTTAATTTGATGGAGTTTTTTTTATAGCAAAAATGTATTATGTTACCAATATAGTAAAATCAAAATCTTGAGTATTTTTCTTTAAACTAGTTCAGTAGATTCTTTTAATTAGTTGTTTGTCACACTGGACACTATCGAATTAAGGGTTAACTATGGAGTTGGTAATCAAGTGTTCCAAATTATAAGTTCTGTTGGATAAAGATTTGATTAGTTATTCTCTCATATTGAATTAAACGGAGATAACAATCATGATGCTCTATACTATCTATATTTAATATAATAAAGCGTAAACACACACTACTTCATGTTGTAGGATGTCAACAATCACAGCATATTTTTTTATATTTCTTTCTTTAATAAATACCCTATACTTATGACAGGCTTTATATTTTGACTCTAGTAAATTTAGGGGTAAATAAATTAGAAAAAACCATCATGTGGGAAAGGGACCATAAACTACAAATGGCCAACATTAGGGAAACCAGGTTATTATGGTAACGGTAATTTTGATATTATTTGCAATTGAGAATTTGACAAATTTAAACAATTTCGTGTGGATGAAGTCGACCTAGAATAGCTAGCTATGTTTCAGTTATTTTTAAATTGCACAGATAAAGTAATGAGCAATAGCTAGTATATTGTAAATACAAACCTCTATTTTTTAGTATTTGTTGTGCATATTTGTATCAAAATGAAACAAATTTTTTAAGTCCTCCTTCTTTGAGTTATCCAATCATACTAGCAGATCATACTTTACACTAAAATATTATAAATGCGAAAAAAAGTGGAATGGATGGATGTTTGTTAGAGTTTGTAGCCTAAACGGATGAATGGATTTCGATGAAATTTGGTATAGATGTAGAGGATAGTTTGGGAGAACACGAAGGCTACTCACTTTTTTTTAATACCACGCGGACGGAGTCGCGGGCGAAAGCTTGTTTGAAATAAAGAAAGTTAAGTATTACTATTTACCATACTCTTATATCCTTACATCTTCTATGTATTTTTGGTGTCCCACTTAAAAAAATTGTGATTATATGTAGCCAGACTTAAAAAGAAGCATTTTAAGTACAACTTAACATTACTTATTACATTTATGACCTAGACTATGTTATGTCTAATCATAAATCGGATTACAAAATACCATCAACAACATGAGAAACACGAAACTACACGCATGCGGTCTCAGAGACGCAATCTAAACAGATTGTGTTTTGTTTTCCTAAATATCTCTAAACTACAATGAAATTCGATAACATTAGATTCCCAGTACTTTTACAACAATCGTCAGTTTAGTCATATTCTTTTTGTGCACTAAGCCTAACGTGTGTAAATTACAATCGTTGAGGCGATAGAAAGTGAAGTGATGACAGAATCGTCTTATACCATCCAAAGAGAGCTTATGGATCTCTTTAGCGATAGGTATTGTGTTCACCAAATTACCATCTTCGCACAAATGTACCGGCTCGCTCGGTGTAATACCACGACCATACAGAATATAGGCGTGAAGTAGAAGCGATGTCGCGTTTCGTCTGATAAGTGTGACGGTGGCCTAATTTTAGTCCCTTTCCCTTTCTACCCTATTTTTAAGAGGAAGGGATGGGATCGAGGAAACATCCCCTTTATGTGCGTCTCCTCCCCTGGCGATTAGGGTAGGCAACGCATCCGCAATTGCGGATGTCTATAAGCAACAGTCGCTTCGCCATTTCCATTTCAGGTGGTCGCTTGCTCGTTTGCTAACTTATAACATTAGAGTTAAGAATGTATGATCTTTGTAGATCTGATATTTCCAGTATACCCAGGTCTAAAGATATACTTATATTATTAGATGTACCTAAAAATAGATTTTTTTTTTATCGTTGTGTGAAACGTAAAATATCAGAAAACTATAGTTTAATCTGTCTCTAATGAGAGTAGAAGCTTGAGATTTATATTTTGCTTATTTTTGTTGCAGAATGGTGCGGTCGAATGTTAACAACAGAAAAATGTCCCGCCATGAGAAAGCGAAAAGTGGCTTTGTAAGTATCAGTCTTAGTAATTGTTTATAATGTTTCCCACTTTATTAGGGCTAGATCCATCAACCATCATCCATATCAACAATTCAATGGTAAACGCAAATACATCGAAATTAGTATAATTTTAATTAACAATTACTTTCTGATTTAAAGTGTGCGTTTTTAATAATGTTTGGTTTGAATTGAGCCATTAAAAATTAGAAAACATACTTTTCAAGTTAGAACTGAAAATTGCTTACTCTTTTATATTATCCTAGCCGTATAATAGAAAAGGATAGCTTTAGGTTCCACAAAATACTTCTTTCGTTAGCAAGTTTTAAAAGATCGATATAAGGAATGTTCACAGGAAATTCGCACGTAATTGTATGGTGGTTACATTCTTATTTGTATACCGCTTCAAGTAGCCATCAGCTGATTCCTCGTAGTCGTACTCGCTTGAGACCGAGGGTTTACGTTCGTACGGTATGTACACGACCGTTTCTAGATAAGCGAGTAGGGTTTGCAAAAACGTTAACACTAACGTCCTTTTAAAAGAAATCAAAGTAAAAAGAAGAAAGTATCTATGAATTTTTTCGTCTTTTAAACTACCATAAAGCCAGTGGGATTTAACCTTAGCTGGGTCTATGTTTATTTAATTTAAAATAGCCTACTATATTTTATGTATGTATGCAATCAATAAGTATACTAATTGTGTAAAATATAATGGTCTATAGGCAGGTTTGCTACATTACATAGCCTAGCTAGGCTATAGACTTATTTCCAAACAAGAAAAAAATCAGCTCTTGAAATTGCGGTCGTACGCCTAGCCGATCGGAATGACATTTTTTATTGTTTTTTTTTCACAACTTTGTCTATGCTAACGGTACCTGTCGCTGACGTCTGTATACACAGCGATATAACTTCGCCAGTAAATTTCATTTAGTTTTCAGTCGAAGTCCTTTCAGTGAATGTGTCCCGCGATTTGTGTTCGTTATAACGTTTGTTTTGTTTAGTTGTGTATCTTTAGTGTTATTGTGCATGATATGATATTCGATAGTCATTACATAATGTAAATTAATCCTAGATACCTTTTATATGTTACCAGAAACTGATTGTTACTGAATAACTTAAGGTTTACGATAGTTTGCACGTTGCGATATATTTAGACTTTTAACTGTGTTCTAAGGCTAGCTAAATACAGCTAGCGTTGTAACCGTTGTCTTTCACTGCCGGAACTCCCATACAATGATTTTTTTGTGATATTTCAGCAGTAGAAATCTAGATTTACATGATACTGTCTTGTCATACTTGAGTACTGTTTATTGAACTATTGTAAAAGATGACCTTGGCCATGAGATTGTACGCTTATATAGTTACTTTAAACATCGTTCAAATATCGGTTTTCAATCTCTTATTCATTGTTTTGGTATGCTAAAATGAAATCAGAATTCCTAGTTAATACAACTTTGATTGGTAAACAAAATCGAGACAGTGTATTTGCTGTTAATATTGCTTAAATTTTCGTACCAAAATGTAGTGGACTGGTTGACAGCAGTCCTACTCAACCCTAAATAAGGGTAAGCCCGGAGCTTCCTCATAGGGAAGCATCCGAGCTAGACAATATCAATGGAGATTAAAAAAACCTTTTCCTACATCGTGATAGAAAAGAATCGATATACTAGTACGCATCTTGTGACTTATTTTTATTTCTCAATAATAAAACCTCCTTTAAATTATTCTTACCAAAGTGGACATAATAAAGTACTCAAAGGAAACCAGTAGTCCATTACGTCACTGAGTTGTGCCGCTTACCGACTTGCTTCATTTTGTCACATACCATTGCGAATCGATTTTTAATGTCATTCAAATGACTTTAGTATGTAGTTTTATTTATATTCCCAACTTGCACAACGTCAATCATATAGCCAGTAATATTGTAGTATTCTCAAATATATTTCAAGTTTCCAACAGAAAAATTAAATAGGAACTAACATAGATGCACTACAAGGGTGTGTACTCATCCTCGAGCGGTACGAAAACTGAATAAATCGTGATCTACACATTTGCGGTGCTATTGCCGAATGTGTACGGACCTTAAGGAAGACACATCGAAAAATTGCTCTGTTTTTTTATTTTTATCTTTACTACATTAATTGGACATTTATATAACATACCTAGCAAGTTGCAACAGGCAATAAAAGTAACAAACCAAGTTAATATAGCGTCGTGATTTAATAATAAACAGACGAGGCCATTTGTTTATGTGATAATTATAAACGAATACACGTCGAGTCGGGTTATTTAAAAAATGTTTAGGTGCGGTCGCCTCCACGGATTTCTGTCCCCGATTGCTATGGTTTTAATTAGCATGTATTACAAAAGATTTGTGACTGAAGATGGTATGACAAATCTGTTTAAAAATTGCTCCTAAAACATGATCTTTCTCCTTATCCTACTCTCGTAGGGTCGGAGCAACAGGTTTTTGTCCTCCCCATAACTCTATCATACGTCATCTCAGTCATCACTACTTTCTTGATCGTGTCACCTTTAACGCAATCAATCTATCTCTTGCTATGTCTACCTCTACCAGTGTACCTCGACACTCTTGTCCTTGGTACATGCGATTCAATAAGTTGACCCTAAAATAGGAGAATTTTAAAGTTTCATTTGCATTAATCCTATGATTATTACAAATGAATCAATTTAGTGATTACATGTAACTACATTTTAATAGTGTTAAACTATTTCCTATTAAAATACCGATTTGTTTTGTCAGTGTAAGTAGGCGAAACGATTAAGTCTTTATTTGAGCGCATTATTGTGGTCAGATGTAAGGCCGTGTATCCATTAAAATAAAGGGTTTCAATTAAGCTATTGCTTAATGTTTAAAGTCCATCTTTATTCAAATTAACGATACGAGTGAAAGTTTGGATCGAAGCTGAGGTTATGATTGGAAATCTTTCGGTGAATGTTTCTGACTTAACATCAAAAATGCTTGTTTTTAATAAAAAAAATACTATCAACCCTTGATTATATTGACACCGATTAAAAATCCAACGTTTATTATCCAACAATATATTTTTCATACTTATAGTTTAATTTTTGCCTGAATAATTTTAGCGTGATATTTTTTTTTGTGTATTGATTATGGGTAATCAGATTAGTCATGACCGAATAATGCGTGAAAAGGAATCTTCATTATCAGTAACAATTGGTTATCAGTATAGATTACAGTACAGCAAAAATGATGTTAAAACCATCTTATCTTTACTAACAGTGGACGTTTTAAATTTATAACCAAGTTTATATTTAGTTTTGGTTTCACAAATAAAAAAGTGCTTTATTAATTGTACAATTGCATTTGAAGTCCGTATTTCCTAGTATTCATTGCATTGATAAAGAACGGTATCTTGCACAATTAGATACAAATATTTTTTAAATGTTATATGCATTTATTTTCTACGAACGTAGGTTATGTTTCTATCACTAGGATATATTAAATTTATTTAAAATGTGATGTGAAGTGATTAAAGTGTTTGTGTAAGTTATGTGTGTATGAAGTGTCTTTATTGTAAGGAGTAATGCCTAATCGCCATTTAGACAATATACCCGAAGGCGAGGCTAGCAAGTATTACAGCTTGCCTCGGCTTAAACGCAAGGAAACATGGAGGAAAAAAGGGGTAAGTTGTATTGTAAGATTCGAATTGCCATCATGTTCTACTCTCGTGGATGCCAGTGAACCCATTGCGGGAGGAAAGTATGCGTAGGAGTCGAGATTTTTCCGTAATCTTATGTTGAGAGAGAATCGGTAGATGGCGCTGTTATTAAAAATTGTTAATATCCAAATGATCTAAATGTTTTGTTTTTAATAAATTTTATCAGTATTTACGTGTTAAAACTATGAAATTATTGGTTTATACAACCATCATAATAATCATTCATGTATATCAATTAAAGCAGTACTTCGAAAGGACAGTAAGGTCACTTCACACTTGTTTTATTACCATCAATACTCACCAAGGCTGACTGGCCTCTCCTTTTTGTTATTTGACATATTCTGCATCATTTTCTAAATTATTGACGTAAGAAATCAAGGTTTTCTTCAAAAACGGATGCCCTTGTTGACCACACTAGGTTTAGGGACAGAAGGATAATAGTAATAATTTCATGATTTGTGGTAGTTTTAACTACTTTAGATTTGAAATTCGTGATTCCAATCAATGACTCAGCTGTAGTGTAACTAAATATAGAAAATTAATTATAAAAAATCGAGACTAAGTATAAATTGTAGTTGTCGATAGTATATCCATGATATTTAACTGCCAAATACTTGATTTTAAACACATTGTTGTCTCTGTTTTTTGGAGAGAAATGATATGGTAATTTGTTTTATACAATTAATCCAACAATGAAAGCCAACTTTAAAGAGAGCATCTGTTAGTGATCATTTGAGAAATCTTTCGAAAAGGACAAAAATTAAATTGTTTACTAGTCGGTACCTTTATCGGATGATACTGGACAGACGGACGATAATACGTGAGGTAGGCCGTTCTTAATTAATATTTTTAAGGACAAACACTTTTCCATAACACCCACGTCATACCAAAGATGCAACGTCAGGTATAAAACTGCGTGTGTATGGGATGGATGATCTCATTCACTTACATCATTGCAGATTTGTAGCACGAAGTTGACATTGACTTACAAACAATAGCATTACAAACCAAATTTCCCGACTAACATCTTATTTTTTCACCGGAGAAGAACACAACAGGAATTATTCTACTAAATGTATGAAACCATTACACTTTCTGTTATAGAAATTTGAGCATCCTGTATTCTCGTTCCGTAAAAAAAGGTTTAAATTACCTTTTCCAGATTTATAGTGGAACTTCTTAAAGTACCATTGTCTTTTGAGGTTCGGCGATCATTTGGGCAACTTGCATTTTTGACACCGCGGCTCTGAAAAGTGAACGGGTGCTCTTTCCACTGGCCTAAGTTTTTGATCTAGGATGTTCTTCAGCCTACACTTCGCTTTTCGTGAATTTCATGTACTATGAGGTGCATACTAAAACAATTATCCTGGATACTAAAACAAAACCCGCAGGAAGCTCAGTAGAGCGTCGTTTAATAAATACAACTGCTTAATTATATTTTATTTTAATTAACCTAAACTCATATAAGTTCGATTAAAATATATCTACTACAAATATCCTGTATTTTAATGAATCATCAAAGAACATTATATTGTACTATATAATTGACATTGTTTTTATGTTTGTTCAGAGGTAACAACCGCTAATGCGTCCAGTGATAAAGATGTCGCTCCGGCATATCTATGAGTGGGCAAAAATATATTTATTGCGCTTGCACGGTTTAAAAATAAACATACAATAAGACTTTGTAACTAACAGTCTCCCGCGACTTGGTCCGCGTATATTTTCATTGTTAACTTTCTTAAAACCTGATGAATCTCATAATTATTTCATTTAAGAGTACTGAAACTTAAATCGAAACATAAAGTATTATTCGATAAACTATTTTTTTCCAAATAACTATGCTATAACGGAATTGCGATCTTATACAATCGATAGTAGAATCTTATACAAGCGATAGTAGAGCTTTGCAAATAATATTAGTTTTTTCTTCTATATCTTGTTCCCGGAAAATCTTTAAATAACTTGAATGGCATGACTTGTACAGACTATGTTTAATATTCAGCAGAGAGCGTACTTTGGTGTCGCAGTCGAAGGCGACTCAGTTTATAGGACGACCGTACTTGTATGGCACAAAGGTGAACCGTCATTGTTTACAATGGTTAATTGGCACAAATATTTATGTATACAGAAAATTTTTGTAGTTGTGATAACTTCAACTTGTTCTAAGCGTTTTATTGAAGAAAATTAGAAACAAAGTCGAGTGAAAGATTCATTTTTTGACCAAAATTATTAGCACGTCTTTCGAAGGAACAAAGATTTTTAATAGTTTCTTAAATGCGGTTAAAAGACGAGTTAATAAGTGTTAAGAATCCAAACGTTTTAACAATTTTCTCCAACAAATTCTACGTCAAAATAATGATAGTTACTTAGTACTGACATCGTCTCAATCAATGTCATCATAAAATCTCTCTCATCATCATCATCATCAACTTGCCCTTACCCTTACGGAGGGTCGGCACAGTATGTGCTGCTCTTCTATACCTTTATATCCGCCGTTATATCTATATCCACTCCCTTTTTAAGCGTATCCTCTTTCACATAATCCATACTTTCTTCGGTATTCCTCTACCTTTGTAGCCATCCACATTCAATCTTAACACTTTCTAGTTTTTATCATCATAAAATCTCTTTATAGGCATAAAATCTATGTCATTCTCGAATAATCTTTATCTCTATCTAGATAAGATATAAATTACCTCCTCCTATTGAATACAATACGCGAAAGTTTATTGACCTTTATTTATTTAAAACTTAAAAGGATTCAACAATTTTCTTTCACATTACTTAATGGCAATCATGTCAAAGCACCTTAATGATAATATTCTGATGAATCCTAACAAAATACGCCGCCATTTTAATTCGAGGTTAGAGGTTACAATGCAAATAACCCACCTAGTAAATTAAAGTTGTCAAAGACGACCTCATTCCATTTATACTTATTTAATATTCCTTATAATACGATAAAGACCTTTAGGAAAAGAGCTACTTGTTGAATAGCAATGGTCCATTCTTCAAAACCGTCGATCGAAGATGCTAGTAGATAGTAAGTAGTTAGACAATCAAAATAACTACGTACAGAACTGTCATTCGGCGCCACATAATACCATTTCATTATAAAGTTGCGCCCATAGTGACGTAATCGTCACTACATTCAGACGGATTGCTCATGCGTTTGCGCTGATCAATAATAATATGTAGGGCTGTCAAATTTAATTTAATAATCAGAGACATTGAATTATGCTTGTGATTGGATTGTTTGGACTTTGGATTAATTTGTTTCATAATGCTAATATATCTGCATAGGCTGAGGGTAATCTATTCTTAACTTAAGAAGCTAAACGTAATAATCAAATAATCATTTATTAGCAATAGTACTTTATAATTGTCTCGTGGACTGTGTGTATATCTTCTAAAAAGTATTTATGAACTTGTGAATTTCTAAAACCAAATCGTAATCATTCTTAAGTTTGTGTCAACCCTATGATCGCGGAGCCGTTTTGCCTTATGTTTTTTCTACCACTGCTTGTGTGAACGTTTACTTCGATCACACATACCATGAACGGTATTTGTTAAGTCTGTGCGTTAGTGTATTGTGTGAAAAGTTGATGTTTAGTGTTTTGTTCTGTGTCTAGTGTACATGACGTTTCTTATAAAATGGTCAGTATTATTAATAATGTATTTAATTTTATCTATGAATTAACAAAAAAGTTGTATTAAGTTACAATGTTGATGTATGAAGGGATTTATACTTGAAGGTTATTGCAAATTAGATACTAAAAAATCCCTCTTTGTTTTAATGATATTCTTTATCTATTACTTTTTTGTACAGATTTAAATTTTTAAATTGTTATTACAGTTTATCCTCGGTCGTTGTTATTCATTTCTAAACGTATGATGAACTATTTTGTCGGCAATTTCATTAACTGTATTGTTAATTATAAGCATTACTTAAAATCCCCTAGCGTAATTTCATACGAAGTCAACTTTAAGGGACTCCCTTATTGACCGATTGAGTACTCTTTATATGGTATTTTCAGCTTGTTTTTAATTCTGTTTAGAATCGTAATTACATTGCGTTGGTGTGTACACACGTGTTGGTAACACAGAATGCGTTGGGCTATGTCATCACCCTGATTATGATCAATTAAAGTTATAATTGTCTTTCACATCGGTCGTATCTATAGAGAGAGCCTTGGCCTTGGTGTATGAGTAAACGTAGGAAGGTCAGGTTCCTTAATGCGTGATGTGTTTTGTATTTTATATATTTGTACTTATATTATTTCATGACCTTATTTTCTTGTTAATTATCCTTCTGAATTTTTTAATATCATAAATTCAAATTATTTTATACAAACGCGGGACAAAATTTTGGATATTTATGACAACTGAATTGTGTTTTTTTTTTATATTAACATCCGATGCAGTTAATATTAACTTATATCCTTTCCATCAAAAAACGGTATTTACAGTTTATATTTTGAGTATAAACTGTGTTGAAATAAAAAAGCTTCGTAGTTTATACATAAATAAGACGTGCACTATGCATTCGGCAGTATCTCCGAGAGGATATCGCGGGAGGTCGCAAATGCAGTGTCAGTACAAAGTTTACGATTACCGAATACACGCGTTATGTAGTTTTGCTATTTTTTAAAAGTTTAAGTAGTTAAAACGTAGTTAACCGACTTTAATACTTTTTTAATTACATTTTGTTTTGATGAAAAGATTTGAGCCTTAACTTGATTTTTGTAGGCAATCATCGATGTTGTTTGATTTGATTTTTTTCACAGAAAATGTTATTCCATAGTTCTTTTGCTTCGATTTAAAAAAAAAACTTGAGTTAGTAGTAAACTAGATAAGTTCTGAAGTTACAAACATCCATACGATCAAGCTTTCGCAATATTAAGTAAAAATTAAGTAAAATTAGCGTGACTTCTTATAACATCTTCTATGACATCACTGTTGTGTGCCCACCTGGTGTCATTCGTGTCAATGTCATCAACCTTGTACACTCGTGTCATGTGTAAATATATACAACTAAAACAATTGGAATTGTGCCAATTGTGGTGTTAAATTTTTCCTTATTCGAAAGTAGTAAGATTTAAATTGCATCGGAAATGAACATTGTTTACAAACTCTCACCTTGAGATCGATAGAGCTGGTGACACACTTTATAATTACCTATTTATTTATTTAAATTAATTACTCTGAAAATACTTTTTTAAGTTACGTTAACATATAAAATGCTCAGCCTTAGTATTCGTCCTGATTTATTTGTTGAAAAAGATGTCTATTAATGTTTCTTTTTTATAATCTTATTCCAACCTAGGACATGTAAAATCTTCTATAAATAAAATCCTATTTAACCTACATCACCTATGATATCACTCGGACATGTTATTTAATTTCGTATACTTAATTACTCATACGACCTTGTGTCGTCCATCTGATATCATCTTTATATTTTTTTCGTCACAATTTTATTGAATGCAGATTTCTTTCTCATCTCGTATGATCACGGACTTGATAGTCCCAAAATTTATTTTGAGCTGTCTAGGTTCAAATATACTATATGTCCGACTTCGATGCAAATGTAATAACAACTTAATTAAAATTAACTTAAGTACAGACATAAGGAAGAAAGTCTAATTAAGATATTATCATTAATTATTAAAATAGCTACTTTAAAAAGTTCATTTGAGATATTAATTAAAAATGTGATTGCTTATAAACTGTGTAGTACAAAAAGAAATTACCGTTAATCCATCATCTGGACGTCAAAACAAATTAATTTATCATCGCTAATAGTGTGTAAACACCTTTGGTTAATTCGCCGTGCGACTTTTTGTGCGTCTATTATTGTCACTGAATGGCCGACATCATCGCTCAGTATATTCAGATGAGTGAAGCATCATCAGGGGAAGATTTTATTTTTACTAGTTCGCTAATTTACAAGGAAAGTGTGGCTTCCGAACTCAGTGTGTGCAGTGCCGATTATGTGATCGTACATTTTGTTGGTGAATCGGGAAAACGACTTCTATTTAAATGTGTTAAATTAGTTAATATTATACAATTTTACAATGTTACGATAGTAAATAGCACTGTGGTAATTTTAAAGATTTTTTTTTTTAAAATGGACACAATAAAAGTAGTTGGTGACTATGTTAGAGAGCGGTCGCCATTCTCGGTAAGTTTAAATTAAATCTACTTTTAAAAACAGAACTTGGCCAAGTGAAAACTTCTGATAATAATTATTTTTTGCAAACGTACGCGTTGTTAAGATATTGGTATTATATGTTGTATTTTCTGCTCTGGCTTTTACTATGTAATCCATAAGTTGTTTTGCAACAAATATGACCCTTATTTTTGTCACGTGTGCTCCATATAAAGTGTATAATCGTCAATCTTCAATGCGGGCGACGTCTCATTGTTAGCGATATTGCGGACAGAATGTCATGAATCGATTGGACCTCAAAAGGCACAATGAGACGAGACAATAGCCTCCGTAAAAATATTAGGGTTGCCAATATTTGTTAATATCTACAGCTTTATATCTAATTTGACCTGCGAAAATCCGTTAGCCGTTACTATGACATTTGACCATTGTTTACTATATCATGTGGTTGGAAAAGAAATGTGGAAGCTATTAAAAATACTATCATTTTTTTATTGTTATCAGGGACCTTAGTGACTAGCAACTTAGAAATGTCATTGAAAAATCGGCGGATCGTGCTTTTTATTATTCAGTATTTTGCAGAACATTAACGAATACACCATCAACTGTTTAAGAACGGTTAATGTGACAACCCTATCGTATCCCGATTAGTCGTGTGCATTAACAAACCAATATAGCAATGTTGCCTAATCGAAAAGCATTTTTATATGATCGTTAAATGATACCACATGTAAAAGTAATTAGTAAGCGCAATCGTCAGGCAATGACCCTTTGAAATGTGCCAAAAAACAGCTACATTTTTATAAGTAAAAAGTTTTACTTATAAATTTGTACTTTTAAAGAACGCAAATATCAGTATAATTTTGTGGTTACAATTCTGTGTAAATACATAAATCATACTTCATACTAATATTATAAATGCGAAAGTTTAGATGGATGGATGTTTGTTAAAGTTTGCTGCCTAAACGGCTCAACGGATTTAGATGAAATTTGGTACAGATATAGAAGATAGTCTAGAAGAACATATAGGCAACTCACTTTTGTTTTTTTAATTATACGCGGACGGAGTCGTAGGCGAAAGCTAGTATTAACATAAATAACATACGTCCCCATGAATAAAAAAGCACCTTTATTTTAATAAATAGGTCGGAAGTACGGCCCTGTTTTATGTTCTCAGCACGAATATTATTAACCTATTTTTACTACGATCATGCTACGGTGAGTTGTCTCATAAATTAATTAAAACAGAACGCGAAGCACGAAAAAAAATAACATACTTAGCGCAATAAATGTTTCCTCTTTTCAAAATGTTAGGAAACACGGGTATTAAGTTGTCCTAAATTGTCTTATGTGGACTATATTAGACCATGTTTTTTAATATTATTTACATTAAGATCCCTTGCTATATCTTTCCTTACATAATGGGACATACGTTTTTTTTAATGAAAATATAAGATTTTTGTTAATTTACTAATATTTCTTTTAACCATTCTAACTAAGCTCTAGGTTTGTGCTAGGATATGGTTCAAGATAATAATCGAATGGTAGGATTCCAACCCTCGACCGCAAGATTGGTAGTCCGTAACCTAAAGCATTAGGCTATTGTCGCTTATTATACGTTACGTTATACGTGTCTTAGTAGTTTATTGTTACCAATACATAAATATTGTTTTGTTATCAAGTTAAGTGGAGCAAAACTATCGTTATTTAATTACTGGCGGTGTGACTTGTGTAGAATAAGGTGCGATAAACCAGTTAAGGATTTTATACGTTACATCCGTTAAACACGACGAAAGGAAATTTCTAAACTACGGGAAAATGCATCTAATACATCTAAGAACAACTAAACCTTTGAGCTGTGTTATTGGCGTTTCTTGATTAGCATTCAACTCATTTGCCAAAAGTGTGGTGGTGATTACCACCACACTTTTGGCAATTTATACCGCTGGTACTTTTGCATACTTAGATCTGCTAACGATTTGTCTGGCGAGTTTACTTGCATACGAAAGGTCGCAATGCATAGTTATAACAATTACTAAAATAAATGTTGCTTTGTTCCAGCTGGACACATGGTTCGGGCGGCCGAAAAAGACGGGCGGTGGGATCGAAAGAGGGTACGAGACGGTGCCGCGGGGGGCGGAGCCGCGCGCCGAAGAAGATGAGCCCTCTGCCGCGGCCGAGTATACCAACAAGATCGATGCTCTCGACGACAACCAGCTGCAGCGACGGTTCGAAGAAATGCTGGTGAGTGGCAGAAGCACTGGTATTATTATTTACCTCGTGAAATTAAAAAAAATATAGCCTATGTTAATCACTGTTAATGTAGCTTTTTGGTAGTGATTTTTTTTTTAATAGGCCCATTAATTTTTGAGTTATTATAATATACAAATCTTTCCTCTTTATAATATTAGTATAGTATAGTATAGTATAGTAGGTATATTTTACAAGTCTCTTCCTCGGTCGAGGCTAATGGTTTTTAAATTAGCTATTACAAGCTGTTGATCGTTTGATGTTTATCTGATATTAATTAGTCAAATTGATAAAAGATCGGTATTCTCTTATTAATTCAGCTTGATCATCATCCAAGGCCCTACATCCACGGTTGAGACTTGTCATATAAATTTCTCCATGTCAGTCTATTTTAGCCTTTTTTAGTTTAAAGATACTTCAGTTGATGATTAGGTAATCAAGAGTATCCATTGCCAAAATACTTTATTGACATCTCTTTCTTTTACAAAGAGAAAGAGAGAAATTACCATGTTTTTATTCATTCGTGTGTTTTAGTTGTATTAAAACGACAATTTATTATCAGTTTGCATGAAAGGTGAACGCACTCTACGTTTTTTTTTTACAGTTTTTTAATGTTTCAAAACATTTTATTTCCAGACGGATATGAACATTAGTGAAGAAAAGAAGGAACCGCTAAGAAAATATTCGAGGGATCAAAAGAAGAAAATGTTAGTTGCCTACAAATTTGTTAATGCACAGGTTTGTTTAGATTTTTTCCTTAACAAACAAATTAACCCTTCACCACCTAAAAAAATGCTATGCCTTGGCTTCTTATTTTCACTATTTATTTTATTTAGAAACAGCATGCTAATTGTTTGATGAAATCGTGTTTTTAAAGTAACTACATTTCACATAAAATAACACTTCTATTTTCAATTATTTTTATCTTCAAGAATGCTTATTATTTAGTTTGCTCGAGTGTTTATTTTTTATTATTTTACAATTTAACGTACGTAAGAAATATAACGAATTTTCACTAATTCTTTTATAATCTCGATAACTTATATATTTAAAAATTCTTTCCAGGAAGGTCGTTCTAAGTTCGAGAAGCCATCAGACTATGTATCCTATTTGAATCAACCAGAGCTGTCAGTGGGCAAGCTTCACGGATGCTTAGAGAATTTGAGGATAGCGCTCACCAACAACCCGTTGTCATGGATACAGGAGTTCGGCACTAAAGGCATCGAGAGTCTACTCACCACGTTAAATATCTGTTATACAAAGTAAGAGTACATACAAGTTGTTATAGGTCCTTTGCTAAGATGTTTATATTACTGTTTCTCGCGACTCCGCGTGAAATTAAAAAAACAAGAGATGTATATGTTACTCACTGATAACGTAGTTTTTGTTTGTTTTTAGAAATTGGCCCAGTAGTTTTTGAGTTATTTCAATAAATAAAAAATACGAATCTTTCTTCTTTATAATATAAATAATATAAATAATATAGAAAGGTATTTTTTAACGTTTACAGTAAAATCTAAACCTTGTTATTTACATTTTTTTCACGCAATCAGTGGTAGGGGATTTTACCGGTAAGTGTGTTTAAAAAGTTTAAAATAACATAAAATCATAAAGATAACATCGATATTAAATTCAAATTGGACTTCAAGATTTTACCGGAAATAAATGGTGTCAGTTCTATGCTTTTTCTTAGTTCTGTTAAATAATAGGCCTCTTTCTCTTTGCAGTGATGCTCGTTACGACCGCGTGCAGTACGAATGTATCAGATGTTTGTCGGCCATACTCAATAATACGGTCGGTATCCGCACCGTGTTTGAATGCCGGGAGGCGCTGCCCGTGCTCGCGCGCAGTTTGGACGCGCGCAAGCCGCACTGCGCACTGGAAGCGGCAAAGGTAACCATGGCAACGATGCTGTTACTATAACAACGTGACTGATGACCGCTAGTTTACGCATATTTTTTGTGTGATAGTCGTAATCAATTGACCACGGAATAACTGTACAGTCGCGGAATTCCGCGGTGTTCTACTTTAGAAAATTGCCTTGTTCGTACTAGACAAACTACGCTTCTTTCTAGAACTAACTAAGTAGATAAAGAAAAAGAAAATAGCCGTGTATTATTATTTTTTCGTACACGCACATTTATAAGCTGCGTTGTATTGGTTTTTGTTCAGCACCTCAAGATTTTGGGATGGAACACCGATTGTTTCACCGATTGTACATACAAGCTTATGGAACATACAAGATTATAGGAATACTATTGTAAAATTTAAAGATATGTTATTTTATTGCAGATTGAATGATTTGTATTTATTTTTATCTTTCAGGTGCTGGCAGCTATCTGCCTTATCCCCAATGGTCATGAGAAGGTGCTGGAAGCGATCACGATGGCGGGCGAGTCGAGCCGGCGGCCGCGCTTGCTGCCCATCGTAGAGTGCTTGGATAATAAATCTCCAGAGAGTTTAAAGGTAACTTTATATGCTGTACATTGAGTGTTCTGCACACGAAGTGTTTTAATAGTGCTGACACTAAAACAGTAATCGATAGGATACATTGCTCCCAGAATGGCTGTTTCAGAAGGTTCTAGAATGAAGACTATACTAAGGTTTTTTTTTATAATTTCGTTACAATGGTGTGACCAGTGACAAATTTAAGTACTTAGTTTAACATCAAGTAAATTTCACTGTGAACATTATTTGTATTAAAATAAATACTTTTTTAATATCTTTTAGTTGGGTCGTAAATTAAATTCCTTGACTGTACCGGCTGCTTTTTAATATTTTTTTGTTACATTTTTCAGAATGGTTGTATGCAACTGATGAATGCCATAATCACAGAACCCGAAGAGTTGGAGTTCAGAATGCACTTACGGAGCGAGTTTATGAGAACTGGACTCTATGATCTTATTGGTAAGGTCTACTTTTTTATTTTCCCCACGTACATAATTTTTATCTTGAGACTTTTAGAGACATTGTATTAATATGAATTGTCGCCTAGCCTACCTTATTTTTAAAAAGCACTAATTGTATTCTAGAAAGATTCTGAGATATGTTTGTTAATTTATATTTAGATCAATATATATATAGGAGTCTTGCTCTGTCTATCCTTCTGGATTATGGGCGTGATTTGTTTTGTGTTTTTTTTAGACGAATTACGTGCGGCTGCGGAGGGCGCCCGACAGATTCAGATGAATGTGTTCGACACACACGCTTCCGCGGACCAGGACGAGTTCCTTGCCAAGTTTGATGACGTCAGGTGAACTATAAACTATCGTACTCACAGTTATTTGGTCACTAAGGAGACCTATAATGTAATACAGATTAGTTTTTAACCGAAGAAATTAAAAAAATAGAGTAAGAATTATCATTGACACTTCATTTGAAACGTTTTTCACCTTACCTAAATAGTGCTACCAGGTATCTGATATTCAAAATCAAAAATTAAAAATAATTCAATGAGAAGCGTCTCGGCGTGCCATATTTACTATTGTCATAGTAACGTGCAGATAAAGTACCGGTGAAAAAATGTTGTTCCCAATGTCTCGTCTATATCTTTTTTTTTTATAATATAAGGTGGCAACCGAACAAGCTCCCGCCTGAATCCACCGAAATGGAAAGCGACCGCTGTCCATAAACATCCGCAATAGCAGATGCGTTGCCTATCCTTCATTGGAGGAGACGCACATCAAGAGGACATTTCCCCTTCCTATGCGTTTCCTCCACCGTCAAATCCACTTTATCTCAAATCTATCTTCCTTGAATCTTTGGTTTCAACATAATAGAGTCTTTAACTTATATGTTTAAACTTCAGGGTTGATTTCAATGACGCCAATGAATGTTACGAGCTGGTGAAGAACCTGGTGATGGACACGCCGGCGGAGCCATACCTGCTCTCCATACTGCAGCATCTGCTGTTTATACGAGATGATGAGTTAATAAGGTAAACAGTAATTTATAAAATAAAATAATTAAAAAAAACATTGATTTCCCCAAAGAGTAGGGGATTTGTGTCCAAACTAGGGTGGTACCCTGTGTGATTACCAGGCACCCGCATCACCGACTATAAAGAAATAAATAAATGTTACAAATTTATAAACATTCAGGGCCTGTCCCATCAAATTGTAAAATGAGATGGAAATATCGGATTTTGTTACCTTATCTGATAGTGATGTCATTTTAAAGCTCTCTTAGCCTGTATCAGCCAGAGGTGGGACTGACCCTAAAACATTTTAAGTAAACCTTTTGTACATAAATGATGAGGTATGAGTGAGTTTATATTTTTAGCCTTCTTGTTAGAAACTTTGTGCATAATGTTGTACATACTAATATTTTTTTCTTTAAAAGGTTGTACTAAATTCAAATTTAAAATAAGGGAAATATGAAAAGATGTTAAGTTACTTAATGTGAGTTTCTACATTTTTTTTCAGGCCGGCGTATTACAAGTTAATAGAGGAATGTGTGACGCAGATAGTGCTACATAAAAACGGCTACGACCCGGACTTCCGCGCCACGCAGCGGTTCAACATTGACGTACAACCACTTATTGATGGACTGATAGGTTTGTTAGATAACTAATATAGTAAACATGCACTTTTTACGTAGGATGTCAGCAATCATAACATATTTCTTAATAGTGTTTTTTTATTTAAGGACATGCTATAGGATATATATTTTTATGGTCTTTAATTTTGGGCGTTAATAAGAGGGGAAGAAAATTCAAGCCAATAGCAGCAATGAGGATTTTAATAAAATCTTGTATTTTCAGAGAAATCTCGTGCGGAGGAAGAGCGTAAGATAGAGGAGCTGAAAGGCAAGCTGGAGGCGGCGATCGCGGCGCGGCAGGAGGCGGAGGCGCGCGCCGCGCACCTGGAGGAGCGCCTCAAGCAGGCCGCCGCCCCCACCGGGCCCGGCGGCGTCTCGCAGGGGAACATCGCCGCCATCGCCAAGGTACATTGCAAACTGACACACAACGCGATTTTGAACTAATAATTGATTAACAATTCCTACCTCTGAGTTCCGTCATCGGACCACTCGACAGACCGCCAGGTGCCATCCACTCCATCTCAATGACTAGCATTCTACGATCGCGCGGTTTTCGCGAAAATTTCTGCATCACACAGCCGCGTTGTGAAACGGTCTGTCTTTGGCGGTATTTCCAAACCGGTACGACTTAGGGTCCTTCAAGAAGTGAGCATATCCCTTTCTCACAGGCCAGTATAGCATCTAGAGCCCCTCTGGTATTGCGGGTGTCTATGGGCATCAATGATGTAACAAAAATACTATAACTGTCTATGATTGCACCATCTATTGGGTATAGTTGAGTCAACTACATCGGTCCTGTTGTTTTACGATGGCGTTTATCTGGCCTTTTTTAATTTGGTTAAAAATATGTATTTTCATGATTTTGCAGGCAATCGGAAGTCCCGGAGGACCGCCTCCACCACCTCCGCCTCCGATGCCAGGAGGTAATTATCTATTTCCTTTTTTTTTTTAGAAAATCATTATTGCATTTTATGCTTATGTTTAAAATAACACTAAAAATACTGCTATCGCCTAAACATATAAAAGTAAAGCAATATTAATTAACATTTTTATAACTTTGTTCTTTTAAATTTTTGTGGTGAAGGTTTCTGATTTTCGAATGCATTTATCTATCAAATAGTAATTTTTATCATGCATTTGATTTGATATATAAATTTCACTTATACGTAAAATAAAAAATAAGTGATATAGTTTATACATATTTAAAATATACATAAATGTAATAAAATATCACGTCTATAAATTACTTTATTCTTATAAAGTTTTTATAACAACTTGACTAGAAGTTGTTTTTTTTATCGATCTAATTAACAACTTAAATATTTTATTATAAATAACACAGCTTTTGAATGAATTTGTACCTCACAATGGCGTATTTCGCACTGCATGCGCAATGTATCTATGTGATGTTATAGGATGCGGCCCGCCTCCACCTCCACCTCCGCCGATGCCTAAAGGTGGGTAAAATAATATTTTATTTATATTTGCACTTTTTAAAAGTTCATTGTTAACGCATGTATATCGGACTATATTTTATGTGCGTGCATGAATTAATAAAAATGCCTATAATATAAATTAAATCACTCCAAAACCATTAAATGTTGATACTATGTCCGCAGATTTTTGACAATCTAAGTCTAAATTAATTCAACAGAATTTAAAAAGTTATAAAACTACAAGTAGAGACAATAGCTTTTCGTAGAGTGAATATTCTTTTAGATTTTCACTAAATCACACATAAATTTATATTTGACATGTACAGTTTTTCTTGTTTTTATGTAAAATTTTTGAGCTTACTCGACCTAAATAATAGTTTCAAAAATTCACAATAAACTGAAATATTTCTTTGTATGTTCCAGGAGCTGGCGGTCCCCCGCCCCCGCCCCCACTGCCGGGTATGGGCGGCCCTCCACCGCCTCCACCTCCGCCAGGCTTCGGGCCTCCGCCTCCGCCACCCATGATGGGTGGACCACCTCCACCTCCGCCCTTCGGAGGCCCAGCCGTGCCTAGGATGGTAAGTGTAACTGCCACTCAGAGTTAATTAATATTCAAGCAGACCGTCTTTATATATGTACCTTATTAAAGTCCTTGTTCGGAAAGAGAGTGGTTAAAAAAGCCCCTTGTCAAGTAACTCAAGTTCTTCAAGGTCTACGAAATCTGTATTGATTAATGGACTTATTTGAGACTTAATGGAGATAACAATCGTTAGATTAGTATTTCCCTAAATTTTATTTTAAAAAATAACGTATAGGATGCATTAACTATGAATGTAACGATTTACAGCCACAACCAGACATCCTGCCTCATGGTTTAAAACCCAAGAAGAAGTGGGAAGTGGAAGGTCCCTTAAAGAGAGCTAACTGGAAAACAATTATACCACAGAAGATGTCGGAGAAAGCCTTCTGGGTCAAGGTAAAAAATATTTAAAACACAATATTACAATACATACATTGAAAAATGGATAAAAAATAGGAATTGTTCAAATAACAGGTGCAAGAAGACAAACTGGCGTCTCCAGATATACTCACAGGTTTGGCGCAGAAGTTCTCAAGTAAACCTGTCGCTAAGAAGAATGAAGATGCTGTCGATAAGTGAGTTAAAAACATTATTATACTAAATTCTTATCCAATGTTGGTATTATATGTCCATAAATCTTAATAACGAAGTTTTACATAACCCTGTCAAAACCCCCATCCTCTCATGTCATCATTGTCTCTTTTTCTTAAAAAAAAGATAGTTCCTATATCTGATGTTTCAAAGGTACAATGTGAATTGCAGAGTGCACACGCTGAAGAAGGTGAAGGACCTGAAGGTGCTGGACAGCAAGGCGGCGCAGAACCTGTCCATCCTGCTGAGCGGCAGCCTGAAGCACATGTCGTACGACCACATCCGCGCCTGCGTGCTGCGCTGCGACACCACCGTGCTCACCGCTGATGTACTCGATCTATTAATACAGGTATATTTACTTTAAACACTATATCCATACTAATATTATAAAGAGAAAAGTTTTTTTTTTGTATTCATTGAAATAACTCTAAAACTACTGGGCCGATTTAAAAAATTCTTCACCACTAAAAAGCTACTTTATCAGTAAGTAACACAGGCTGTATTTATTAATTTTACGTGGGCGAAGTTGCCTGTGCGGAATTTAATAATTTAGTACATTGCATGTCCTTCGAGACTATTTTCTATATCTGCCAAAAATTGAACTCAAGGGAACTGTTTAGTCGGTACCTTTTAATAAACTTCCACCTATCTAAACTTTCGTATTTATGATATTAGTAAGATCATTCAAAACTGAAAAACAGTTTGTTGGTAATTTAATATTTTTATAAACTTCAAACTTAAAATACTTTACAATTAAGCGCAACCTTTCCGGTAAAATTAGGAAATGTGAGATTTTATTTTAAACAGTATTGAAGAACCATATTTTTTGTAATTCAGATTTTTAGAAGATTTGTAAGCGAAGATTGCTTCTATTTCGTTTTTTTTTATATATTTTTTAGAAAAATATGTACCTTTTGTTAGGAATAAAATAAGTACCGTGCTATAGAATTCGCGCAACTCTAGATTATCGGCATAAACGTCACGTCCCTAGCTGACAGCTGTCAATGTCACTAGAAGTATGGATAGATTTGGCGCGCATCCTAAGTCTTTACGAGAAGTATTGCTCTGAGTTAAAAGCGACAGTATCAATTAAATAAGTTGTCTAATACTTTCTATAAAAAAAGTAAACCTTATGGAGTGCTTAGTGAGGCGTAACTGTTAAAAATTAAAAAGTTTCATAAAAACATTTTCTTTCTAGCACATACCTCCAGCGGATCAGCTAAAGAAGCTGTCAGAGTTGAAATGCAAGAGCGAGGAGCTGACGGCGGCGGAGCAGTTCGCGGCGACGGTGGCCGACGTGAAGCGCCTCGTGCCGCGCCTGCGCAGCCTCGCCTTCAGGGAACACTACGCTGAGATTATCTCTGAAGTTAAACCGGTAACACGAAAACCATCCAACTATAATCCGAATTTTAATAATTCCTATAATGGACGTCACCAGCCGATATAAGATCAAGGTGGCTTGTAGTATCTTTTTTTATCCCAAAGGCATTTCTTTAATGAAAATGTGACAGGTTGTTTTTGATCTTCACCTGTCTATTTATCTTTGCATCACTAAAGGAAGGGATGAATTGGTGATCTGATGATTACTGTAGTAAATTTAGCAGCAATATGCTAAATTTAAAATGCCAAGACTTGATCACACTTGAACTTTCAGGATATAGTATCGGGTACAGCGGCGTGCGAAGAAGTCAAATCAAGCGGGAAATTCGCCAAGATATTAGAGCTCCTATTGCTACTTGGAAACTATATGAATACGGGCTCAAATAACGCTGGTGCATACGGTTTTGAAATAAGCTTCCTTACTAAGGTATATTTAGTTCCTAAAATAGCATACTACTTAGTTATTTTATTTTAATTGAATTAAATTCATCATAAATATGTTATTTCAGTTGACTGCAACAAAAGATCTGGAAAACAAACATACACTTCTACATTATCTAGTCGAAACGATAGAAAGCAAGTTCCCTGACGCTTTAACGTTTGCTGAAGAAATGCCTCACATAGACAGGTATTTATGAAATACGACTCGAAGGACCAGTACTATTTAAACGTATAAAATATGAAATAATTTCAATTTTCTCTATCGTTCAAGTTTAAAAGCAATAATATTTTTTCAGGGCGGCGAGGGTGTCTATGGAAAATCTTCAGAAAGCGCTGAAAAAGATGGACAATGACATAAAAGCATTGGAAATGGATCTGAACAACTCCCGCGTGCCGCAGAGTCCTGATGACTTGTTTAATGAGAGCATGGGCGTATCCTTTTACATTGAGATATATGTTTATGCATTTATCAACAGTTTTTATGTTTTATTTATGTTTGAACTTAAACTAGCTTTCGCCCGCGATTCCGTCAGCGTCGAATTTAAAAAAAAAAAAACAAAAATAAGTAGCCAATGTGTACTTCCAGACTATCCTCTACATCCATGCCAAATTTCATCGAGATCCGTTCAGGAGTATAGGCTACAAGCTCTAATAAACATCCATCCATCTAAACTTTCACATTTATATTTTTTTACTTTACTGTGTTTGGCAAATGAGCAACCAGTCATTGGTTTTCATTTAAATATCAAAGTGACAGCTGGGAATACACATCTTCAACTAGTGTCGAAAAATGGTCTCTATTTCTATTGTGATAAAGTATATATTTCCTAAGCGGTGTATCAGTCGTTCGCGGTGGAGGCTCGCGAGCAGTGCGACCTGCTGCATTCGATGTTCCGCAAGATGGAGGCGCTGTACGGCGAGCTGGCCGAGTACTACGTCTTCGACCCTCACAAGTATACATTAGAGGAGTTCTTCTCTGATATCAAGACCTTCAAAGATTCCTTTGCGGTAAGTGATTATGCTTTTAAAACTTGCTTATTGTTAATTATATTTTTTAAGTCAACATACTGGCTTTCGCCCGCGATTTCGCGTGGAGTTAAGAAAAGAAAAAAAGTAGCTCTTTGTTCTTTCAGATTATACTCTAAAACTATGCCAAATTTCATCAAGATCCGTTCAGCAGTTTAGGCAACAAACTCTAACAATCATCCATTCATCTAAACTTTCGCATTTATAATATTAATAAGCAGTAAGATTTCGGGCCTGTTCCACCAAATTGTAAATTGTCTGATAACAATCTGTCTGAAAATATCGGATTTTGTTCCCTTATCTAACCTCTATCAACCAGTGATGGGACAGGCCCTAAATGAAATATTGTTTAAAAAAGATGCTTTTGACCTGTGACGTCACATTGACTAAGCTATTGTATAGTCGGCGCATCAAGAGAACGTAGTAGCGCGTGAGACGGAGGAGCGCGCGCGGCGAGCGCGGGAGGCGCGCGCGGCCGCGGAGCGCGAGCGCCGCGACAGGCAGCATAGATACAAGCAGTTTGTTGACATGGAGCGCGCGCAGGACGGCGTCATGGACAGGTAACACACACACAAATGTATATATATACCGTACAAACTTTATACCGACTCGGAATTCGAAATGTATGTTAAGATGCGGAGGAAAACACTTGCAAGGATATACGCTATAAAATTGCATAAGTAATAAATTTTGAATCGCATTATACTAAATCCTGGGTCCCCAAGTAAAGGTTTTCGCCAAAAATTTCCTTATTTTTTTTTAATTTACTAAGAATTGTTTATTAAATTTCAGTTTGATGGAAGCGCTGCAGAGCGGCTCTGCGTTCAGCAGAGAGCGGCCGCGAAAGAAAGCCAACCCCAGAGTCGCAGGAGGTTAATATTATTTTATTACGAATGATTATTGTTTTATTTTGTAAGTGTAATGGGTCAAATAACTCAAATGTAAACAACAACTCAACTCAATAGTTTTGAGTGTATTTCCACCAAAATGGGAATAAACCATGGTTAATATTTTTCCAACCTAAACAAAAAAAATATACTCTGTGGTTTTATAATCTGTATTTGATGTGTCGTACTGCCGCACACTGCGATAGAACACATACATAGTGACGTAATGTTGCACGCACACATAGAGGACGCGTGTGAGGAGGAGAGCTTGGTGCAAGCGATATTGCAACGTATTGCAGGTACTAATCATACAAAATACAAACAAATTCCTATGCACATTTGTTTGAAATTTTTTACTAGTAATTATGTATAGAGTTGTAATGTATAAAGAGATTTCTTTTTTAATTTACCTTTTTTAGCTGCAATATGAAGTTATATTCCCACTTTATTAAAATATAAATACACCGTTGCTTCGCAATACACAATAATAGTGATATTTTTTTAATTCTTTTTTGTAATTTTGTGGTATTTTAGAAAAATAATACTTTCACTGCTTTTTTATCAACATATTTTTAGCGCAAAATATGATTTTAAGTTTTGTTAACAAAATTAAGGTTATGTTTTAAAACAGCGTAATTACGTTGTATATCACAGAGTCGGCGAGATTGCGTTACGGACGGTCTTCTAGAAGGAATCGACGGTCATCGTCTCCCAAGCTTGAGACATACAGACAAGTGATATTAATGTTTATAGGCTTTCGATGTTATTATTCACACCGATCTACAAGAAATACTGAACGACCATTATTTCTATTGCTATTGAAACCGAACTATAGTACCTATCATTTGAGTTGGCAAGTTGGTCATAGAAGTAATGTTGATCAGCCAAATCAATTACCACTACTATAGACGAAAATATTTATTTCGGCTTCATTGTGTTCTAAAATCTATTAAATGACTAACATTTTTAATTAAGATTTTTTTTTTCATTTCATTTTATTTGTAGTTAGTCGCTGTATGCAAGTTGGGCCGTTGAAATAAACCATTTGAAATCTTACCTTTCTGTATAAGTTAGGTCGGTCTTTAAGTTGACCTTTCTTTGGAGTAAGTTAGATAAAGCTATTAAATAAGTAAATTATCTTTTAAAAGGTTTATTCATGGCCATTGCATGTTGATAGTTCATATAGTTGCAATGAACCTTCTGCTTTAGATGTTGTCTGTGTTTATTTCTTTTTCCTCATAAATAGAAATTAGTATAAATCGGAATATATTCACATAGTACAATATGCTCCTGAGAAAGTTATGGTTGTCTAGGCTTTAGTCAACCACGCTGGCCCACTGCGGGTTGGTTGACTTCACAAATATCTTTGAATTTCTTCGCCGATATGTTCAGGTTGCATCATGATGTTTTCCTTCATCGCCAATAAATTAATGAAGTAAATTTAAAATAGAAATTGTCTTTTGTATCTATAGCATATATTACCGAAATTTTAATTTATTTGTCAAAGAGATAAATATAAGGTAATTAATAAAATATAAAAATATTTGCAGCTGAACGACGAGCCCAGCTGAGTAGGTCTCGGTCCCGCTCCGGTCTCACCGGCCCGCTCACCTCCAGAGAACTCACCAAGTAAGCCACACTTTGAATTATTTAAAACTAGCATTCGCCCACGACTCTAACTGCGTGGAATTAAAAGAAAATAAATAGGAGAAGTCTATGTATTCATCCAGACTATCCTCTGTCTATGTCAAATTTTATCGAGATCTGTTAGGTCGTTTAGGCTATAAACTCTAACAAACATCCATCTAAACTTTCGCATTTATAATATTAGTAAGATTAATGAATTTTCACTAAGGTGGATCCTCAATGTAGTAATGAAACAATAATCAGCAATTATTAGCTAATATTAGTACACACTTATATTATTTTGCTCAGTTTATTCCTAAGTTTAACTTTATGCCGTGTTTATTTGTAAGGCTGTATGTATTCTAGTATATTGTCTTGTTTACCATATATAAATAACTCTGTTGAGAAGTTCTAGAGATTAGCAGCAAAACTTTCGTTATATTAGTAAAGGTTATATGTAAAAGAACGTTGTTTTCTTCCAGTGAGCTGCTAAGCAACGCGTGATGATACAGTGATATTAGTACTGTAATATTGTAGTTTGTAAGCGCTTATAAGATATAATATTGTATATTTATATCTTTATATGTCCTTGTCATGTGATAACTATGAGGTTTTTGACCTATGGTGCACTAAAAAAGTTAAACATCTGTAAAATTATGAATTTAAAATTGATAGAACATAAAGAAAATGTAATTTATAAATTTTTAAAATAAATTATCTAGTTTCGGAACTGTTTGTGTAGGCACTATCAATCTTAACCGGCAGGAGGTAGACTGAAAAATTTGTGTCTACCCACTCAATTGATTTAACAATCATTTTTATGTAAAACATATTGTTATCCCAGTTTTTTCAAAGGAAACGAAATGGACAAAATGTTTTAATACAAATGGTCCGATGGAAACCCACATTAAGTTTTAAATAAAGTATATAAACGTAAAGTATGGTGTTAAAACATTTTCTGTCTAATTTTATTTGTTTAAAAGGCATTATAATGATATGAATATATAATTAAAATGGCCTAAACACCTCCGGGTGTTCAACTTAAAATCATCTTAAGACTTGTAGGAAATAATTATACATTGCAATTTTACTCTTAAATACAGTATCTTCCTGATATTTAGTAATACAAGCGCTTTACTAAAATTTCGTAGAAAAATATTTATATTGTTTTTCTCAACTTTATGATGAAAATAATAAAAATGTCCAACAATGTTTTAGTTGTAAGAGATTTTTAACTTGTACATAATGTATTTTTGTCGCCGATTAATTCATTTTAGTAATGTATTATTTTACTTTAAATTGCAATGTTATTTTTTTTTGTACTGTCCCATTGTCAAAATAATTTATCAAAATGTTATTTTTTATTTTGTACATCTTTAAATATGTAGAAAGATAGTTTTCTTAATTTTAAAACAATTCCACATTTTAAGTAGCACTTTTTGTTAGTAAATTTTCAATGCAAAATTTCTATCATAATATGAATCTATTTTATAATTATTACTGAAATATAAAGCCGTTTTAAATACATATCTGTCGATAAAGAATTATGTAATGGAAAATCATTTATATAAAATTCTTTGTATGCAATTTTGCAAAAATAAATCATATTGAAATCTACATTTTAGAAAATTACAAATTACAATAATTATTTTCATATTTTAATGCTTTTACAAATAACAGCAGCTTTACATTACATAATATATGTATATTTACATTAAGTCTGAAAATTTATATCGCACAAACAGAAACATATATATTTATACAGCTTTATGCTTACTGTATATTTTGATTCTTATATAAATTGACATAGACAAGTGTAACACATTATGTTTTAGTGATCTGAATTTGATATTTATTCTGTATCAACGTGTAAAACTGCCGATACGATTAAGACAGAAACATATTGCTATCTCTGTCTATCAATGAGAATGAGCGGGATGGCTATTTTTTTGTGTCTCTGAACTGGAAACTCAAACTATGCTTGCACACATCTACGTACAATATCCTTAACTTTTATATAACGAAAATAACGAAATGCACAAGTTTTATTTATTCTGTATATCTAAAAATAACATATGTACAGATTAAGTTTTTTTTTGTGCTTATTTTACTCATTCTTATAACTTTCTTTTTAAAAAGTACACGAAATATTAAGCCGATAGTTAAAAAGGGTATAAGCAATGTGATATTGCAAAAATAGCGACATCTATAGATAAATTGCCCTGTCCATTAATGTTATAGTTTTCATATATCATGGGGGCTCTTTACTTCATACCGCCAAGGTGTTTCGTAACACTAAAACAGCCATTTAACAAAATAAATTATTTAAAAAAAAAAAAAAGTAAAATACGATTCATTTTGCGGTCCAAAAATATAATTTTTATTTATAATTTTCCTAAAACTGGGGTCTGTTATTTTGTAGCAAATAGGATGTGATGTCAATAAAAATAGGCTTAAAAATTATTTTAAAAAAATTCGTCCGATTGTATTATATTTGTATTTCAAGATGCCAAGTATTTTAACTTCGAATAAATTGTGGACCTTTAAAAATGTAATTGTTTAACATAACTGATTTACATTTTGTAATTGTTTTAAATTGTAAGTTATGTTTAAAATTAACTCAAATATGAAACATATTGTCAATGTGTTCTGACTATGGAAACAGACATAAAAACATGTTCTATATCTAAAATCTGAGATTCTTAGGTAAATGTTTCGGCAGTGAGAACGCATCGTCAGTTCCTTATTTGTGAAAATTCTTAATCCTTGTATGTTTTAGTTGTAAAATTGCATTTGTTCTCTTCTACACAGTGCGTTATCGCCTATAAATGATGTAAATTTTACTTTAAAAATGTTTTAAATCAAACTTACTTTAGTTTTTTCTATATATTGGTTATAGAGTATGGTATACATAATATTATTATACATGTAAATATATTTTTGTAAAATGTTACATTTTTAATTGATTACAACGTTTTTGAAACTTTTTAGTTGTTTTTATTTGTGTTTGGCCCATTAAAAGGAAATCAGTCTGGCATTTTATGTATGTTTGGTATTTTGGTAAGTGTTGAAATTAAAACAAACATTTTATAGAAATATTTACACTTTATTTTCGTTTGATTGTCATTTCACTTGACAATATTTCATCACATTGCAATATTACAATAAAATAAAATCATTCCATTGATTTTGTTTGTTTCGGGATTTAATAATATGATTTAAGTTAAACACTGAAACATATGCAATGTGAAATAGAATCAGTCAATGGAAAACTTCCATCGGAACAAAATAACCTTCCTCAGAACTTACATTACCTTTCTAAAATAAAACCTGCACACAACAAAACATTCCTTACAACATGTATAAGATCCACATTTGTTAACGTCAAAATTCATCAAAGAAAATAATTATTTTTAAGACTGCATGAACCTCCCCTTAATTAAAAAATCTATATATAACTCTATAATACAAAACATCTTCTTTTTGGCATTTATATAGTACAAAATGTACAATCACGGCGACACAAGTATGTATACAAAATTGTTGACATTATCAATTATTCCTCATAATCATAATAGTTAACAATTTTCATATCCATTTTTGTGGCCAAATACATAACAAAGCGTATTGTTTTAGTTATTTTATATTTAAATACTAAAAATGAAATGACTAATGAAAATAAGAGAAAAATAATTTTATAGAAATTAGTAGTAGTTATTAGTATTTTACTTTTAAAGCAAAAATGATAAGTCTCCTGCAAATAAATCATAGAACATTTTATAAGTTGACAAAAATCATCAATAGAGTAACCAGGAATATAAAAATTTTGGCTTTGTTATCAAATGTTAAATTGCTTTGTTATAAATTCCATATTTTCATGCATAATGGCAAGGTTTTCTATATTCCTGGTCAAACTATGATTGTTATAATAGCAATAAAAGGTATATGAGATAACTCTTAAATTCGTTACAGGCTTCCAGTGACTACCAATTAAACCTTATTTTTTATAAATTGAATTAATAAAACGATTTTAGCATCTTAACTTGTTCCCCAAAATTGATACAAAGCCTACATCTTAATATAAAACATAAGGAAAATCATTGACAATGATTACCTAAAGTTGAAAAATTTAATTTAATCACCGCACCAAAGGACATGTGCGTTCATCACAACTTGTTATTATTGACATTGACAGATAATTATTTGTCACTTGAAGCCATATTTAAAACTATAAATTCATCAAATGAACCATGTTCATTACTAAAAGTTTAAAAACCAAGACAGACCAATTTTTTAATTAGATGTTGGATAACTTTTGATAAAGAAACTCTAATAAATCACTGTTTTAGAGATGTTAATAATGAAATCTATTGATTACTAGCTGTTGCCCACAACTTAATCCATGTGGGAAAAAATAGGAAAAAAAGACCATGTTACTCAGTAGTTTGAGTTAATTTAATACATATAAAATTGTTTTCTTTTAATACATATAAAAAGTCTTTCCTCGTTATAATATTGAGTATAGATAATTTGGCATTTCTTTCATTTGATGTAGTTTTATTTTTAGTTACAAAATGTTTGTAATGTAAAATAATTTTTTTTTCGGCCTAACAGCTGGACTTATTAAGATTTTTTTTATTCTGCGCTTTAATCTTAACAGTATTCGTTAGATTCATTATTTAACCAAGGCATGTGTTACAAGAGAAATCCAACATCCAACTCATCTATGGCATTGCAAAATTATCATTTCACTAACAGCTAGAGCAATTCAGGCGGCCATTTAATTTAAGGTCTACCGCCGTTTGGAACTTTCGTAGGAAAATGACTACAAAAAATTCATAACAACTTCACATAACCTATTTATACACTATCACACTATTATATCCGCAGTCTTTTAGATTCACTATGCGATTGGACATTTATTCACAAATGTAAATGCATGCCACTGTATATATACAGGTGTGTCAACGAGAGGTATAATTCACTAATCACTTGTGTTTATCACATCACTAAGTTCACTTTCACTCATGCGTGTAGAAGATCAGCTGCGGGTTGGAGTCATCCGGAGACACCTCCAGCTGCACATACTGAGGTGTCGTCCGCGCAGACTCGTACGACGCGCCGCCGTTACGTGATAAAGAATTTCTTGATCTGGAAAGTAAACCATTATTATTTTTGTAAGATTAACTCTTACAATGTTTTCATACAACTTTTGAAGTGTATTTGTTATTAATGACAATGAAGGCAAATAACAAACATGTTAATAAGTGGTTGTCCCAAAGGAATTATGTTGATATACTACAATTCAAGAAATTAAGGTAAATGGGTTACAACAAGTGTCTGTGGTAACTCTTAATCAAACAAGAGTTTTTTAATGAGGTAAATGTAACTGTGATGGCTTTAGGTAAGTGTAAAAATGTGAAAAATCAATCATTCCACATAGTTTAAAGGCCGATTGAAGACAAAGCTACGAGATATTAAAAGTAAGCAAGTTGTAGATTAAAAAATATATATTATATAGAGGAATGATTTTTTTCCTGAGATTAGTAATAATAAATTATTTACAAGGAAATAAAAAATAAACTTGATGGTATAAGACTTACTTGGCCTTGGCGTGTGTGAGTATGTGCGACTTGAGATTGGTGCTCTGCGCGAACTTCTTGTTGCAGCCGTCGAATGGACACACGTACGGTCGGTCGCCCGTGTGGATGCGCACGTGAGTTCTGAAACATTTATATACAATATTCACTATTCGAAAAATGACATACATTTCATGTTATTTAATACAGAGTTTCTTAAACGTTCTACTTTGTTTCATCATCATCAGCTCTCTACACATCTCCCTGAGGGACTCTGAGCCTACCATAAGTTACTTTGTTGACCCCTTTCACAATTTTACTGGTTTCAATGATCCTTCTCTTTCATTTATTGCTGGTAAGAGTAGTGGTTTTAAGAAACACGCATTATTTAAACAAATAGTCTTAGTAATTATGAAACAGTTTTTGATTTTTAATTTTTTATAACATTTTGGATCTCGATTAAGGCCGAGTATACAGTGTACGAAACAAGTTAAGGAGACAAGCAAAAAATAACAATGTTTTACTTAACCTTTGTACATTGTAACTGTCTAGCAATGATTTTTCTCATTCTTATAGTGAATACGTTAAAAAGATGTTACCTTAAATTGAAATCGAGTGAAAACCTCTTGCCACAACCCTCAAATGTGCACTGGAAGGGTTTCTCCCCCGTGTGCACCAGCTGGTGACGCTTTAGCTTTGAACTCTCCACAAATGCCTTTCCTGTTAACGTAACATATGAACAAAATTAAATCACATTAACAAATGTTCATACAAAACAATCGATAACTTAGAAATTTGCCAATGATTAGAATTATTATTATAGAATCATTTAAATTTTACCATAACATTTAAGCCCATAACATAGAGATACAAGCTAAGTTTTTGTAAAAAACACTACAAAAAGCATGCATCATCTATGGTGGCAGTAACGGTAATTTTTGACATTTCTAATTGAGAATTTGTCAAATGTAAACAATAAAATAAAGTTTTTTATAATTCCATGTGGTTGAAGCCGCACGGGAATAGCTAGTAAAGGTTAAAGTATAGTAAACCATATAAAAACGGTAGGAACTAACCACACTCAGCGCATACATGTACCCGGGGTCCGTGCGTGTGCAAATGCTTCCTCATGGCGGAGTTGTCGCGGAACATCTTGGTACAGCCCTTGTGTGGACACGCTGTAATATAAATATAATCCATTTAGTAGACAAATATTGTAAATGAAGTAATTAAAAAAAAAGTTGAGAAAAAAGAAACAGAAAACACGATAACATTACACAGCTATTTGATAATTTTATTTTATATTTATAACATAATTAATTAATTAACAGCAAGATATTGTTTTATTTCTAATAATAACTTTACGGTGGACTAGAGTATTTCATAATTGTACTTATAACCAACATATTTCAATAAAAAAAGATTATCCTTTACTTAAGCAACTTTGTAAAAATAGAGACGGGATATATACAAATACAAATTACATATCATTATTCTTTTCAATTAATTTATTTAAACTAATGTTTTAAAAACATACCTATAGTTCTATCAGATGACTCTGGCAGGGGTTTCTTTAGTCTTAACTTATGTCCGGGTCTCGCAAACTCCGCCAACTGCTTTGGGTCTGATAGATCTAAACCTGAAAATGTTTTAGCAACAATTTATTCACAATTAAAATATTTGTTCCGTAATTATAATAATGTTCCATCAAAAATACTAAACCATGTCACAAGCAAAACAACATGTGCTTGTAGTTTTATATCCACTTTTCATTAGGTAATTTCCATGCAATATAATAAACAAACAGTAACCTGGCATAGCCTCATTGCCTATAACAGTCTTCTTGCCCGTCATATACTCCGTGTAGTCAGGATCTGGCTCTGGATTTGATCCATCATCTGACAACAAAACAATACTTTTTACATTAATATTTAAAAATTTAGGCAGCAACTTCATCAGCGCAGAATAAAAAAAAAAAAGACTAAGTTTCCTGCACACATATACTAACTTTCTATAAAAGTCCCGACAAATTTGGTCCAAATGGATTCAGAATAATAGTTAAAAGTTTTAAAGATTACATGTTCACAAAACATCATTTATTTAGACATTACACAGAGATTTCCGATTTCATTACATTAAAGTATGTTCAGTTTAGGAAATCCACAATAAACAACTAAGTACGACAGCAACAAACAACTATGGTAGTGTGACATATCAGTTATCTTAGATTCATAAAATACAGTATAATGTAAAAAAATATGATAGCTGATAGAAATGTATGGAAGAGCAGTTCATAACATGCCGATCCTTGATAGAGACAAGGGAAAGTTGATAATAATATAAGATAAGGCGGTTATTTTAGAAACCGCACGAATAGTGAGGAGGTTCCTGTCTCTGCAGCCCTGACCACTAGTTGCTTGAGTCATCAGATTCCGCAGAAGGTGGACTTTTATATTGTTATTTTTTTTATAAAAAATCATGTGAAATATGTTATATATAAAAATAAGAAAATAAGATAATACTTAAAAAGCATACCATCATCCTCGCCTGTTGCCCACATAGTGACAGAAAATTCTCCCTCCATAGTTTTAATCTGTACTTGTTTTTGTTCCCAGCGCCGCGTAGCGCTGCGGCTCGCGTTCACACCCTCCATCAGACCCATCGGCACCTCACCTGTAATACAATGTTCAATCATTAAAACAATTGTACAAAATTATTTTAGTGATTATACAGAAAAATAAAGCACTACATATAATTTAATTTAAAAAGAACTCACCAATGGGCATCAGGTGATGGATGGTATTCGCGTTGTTTGTGTTGACACGGCCGCGACCTCGGACTCTGTTAGAATATTTTATTAAAACATAGTCAAAAACAATGATTATCGGCAATGTTCAATTAGTCTAACCAAAAATATGAAAACCATGTCTGGGTGTTCCAAATGGTTTCATTATTGCATAACTTTTTAATGTACACAACACATACCATGAATTATATTTTTCCACCATATGGCAGATTTTCTATCTACTGTTTTGAATGTAACAAACATTCTTTTAAACAATGGTTACCTACTACTTGGTTTCTGTAGTAAATGTTAGATACCTTGCATTGCTTGTAGAAGGTGGTGCGGTGTACACTTGTTCATAGGGGTTGTCAGCGACAGGGTGCAGGACTTCCTCCCCTGATATGCCGGGCAATATCACTTCTTCATTGCCAACTGAAATTTTATAATCTGTCAGCAAAGCCGACATTGCTTGTGTGAATTAAGGGTTTAAAGAAAACCTGTGGAGAATGAAATTGCAAGCAAACAATTATTAAAAAGCTTTTGACATATGAAAAATCAATGAAAAAAGTAATCAATGTTAATTGACTGTGACCATTTAATTAAAACCAAAAAAGTCCTTTTTTATATTTCTCTACTAGCAATGTGTTACAATTCCATATAATATGTTTTAGACATATAAGTCTGGCTAATGTAAATATTATAGTTTACATTAAGTGAATTGTATGAAATTATTTTCAACAATGTTAAGTGTACGGACAATCCCAGGAGATATCACACCATGCTTACCCTCCTCCAAATGCTGCATACCAATAACCTGCTCCTCAACCTCCTCATATTGATCATCTGTTATGTACTCTTCATATTGACCTGTTTCTATCTCTTCATACTGAAAATTATAATATGTACCATATTATCTACACTAATAATCTTCATTGTGTATTTAATATTGAATATAAGAAACATTTCATTATTAAAATGCTACATTATCCCTGAATAATGTTAAAAAACTAAATGTTGCCATGTATTAAACAAGTATGGATCATGGGGTCTAATTAATGTATGATGTATTCTTGACTAAAGGCCAATGAACTTTTCCTCCTCAAACATATATTTAGAATTTTACACAAATTTAGGGAAAATGTATAATTATTCGCTGTTTAAAGTAATAACCACAAACAAGTAGACATATTTTCATCATTCTGTTTCCTCTTACTTTTATATCAGTACAAGATAATGAAATATTACAATAAAGGTAAAAATACTTATAATTTTCATATAAATAGTTTAAAAGTGTACCTTAACGCCCACTTGGTCATCATCTATCTCTACCATACCACCATGTGTCCCAATCTCTACTTCACACATTATCTCTTGGTTCATCATTTTGGGGCACTGAAATTGCAAACATATTTTTGGTTAACAATTTAAATAAACAACAAGAAATCCTGTTAGTGAAATAATAGATTATTAACATTATCAAGAGCAAAACAAGTAGACAATATTAATATAGTAAGTGACTAACTTTTCAATTTTTAAGATAACCTTTCATTTGTCTATTACTGAATATTTTGATATATTATTTTTTTTTGCTTAAGAATTTTGATTTAACCAAAACATATTGTAAATTAGTTATTTATGGCGGTTGTGGAGTCAGCAAACATTCTTAAAGATTTTAATACTAATACTCAAATTCAAGTCATTACTTACTTCTACCTAATTGTGATTATATTAATAATAGGTGTGAGGGGTTTTTAATCTTTTTAAAAATTTAATCTTACATAAATCGGTCCCTAATAAGGTCATAAGAATTGATGTTTTTTAATTAATTCCATGTTAATTTACTTAATTAAAACTAAACTGTTTATACCTTTTTTGCAAATTGCGGTTTACGATGTTACGTAAAAATATACAGCTATAGAATTGATAACAATGTTAATCACATTATGTAAACAAAAAATATTTATTAGGTATTTTATATAACATTTTTATATACTAATGACAAGTAAAAGGCAGATGACACACGCCCATGCCTATCAACAAACAAAAAACTTTATCAGTGCACTTCATTGGTAAACACGTATGAAGAGTTAAGAGTATTATGACAATGTAAGAAGTGTTTAAACCTGTATTTATGTTGTATATTTTTAGATTTGAAAGTGCGTGCAACGGTAAAGGTCTCAAACATTTATATTTATTGTTATTAACCCGGTAAAACTGGTGGTGTAATAGCACTTCTACAAACTAGTTGTGATATCACGTTACAATGTATCCGATTTAGGTAAATGACCATTCAAATTATGATTACGTTCATATGTGAGAAAATATGATTAGTAAATGCTTTATATACTGCACGAGAATTTTAAAATCAGCTATAATACACAGCAGGTGCGACTGTCGGGAACCGGCCGGGTATCAGAATTGTATTTTTTAGATAATTAGTAAAACGACCACGCCAATCTCTTACAAGACAAAACCTCCTATCTTATGACCTTCATTCAGTCACCTTTGTAATACGCCCTGACACGTAAATACATAGAAAATTCAAAACACTTGTTACAATGTGTCAATGACTACGATTGTTTTCGGTGAAAATAGTTTACCTTTATTTAGCTTATAACAAAAGCTCCACGGTCCCCAGGAGACAAATATGGGCTGTTGCGTAGGCACAGAATTTTTCCGGACAATTTTCACTGCAATCAATACTATACACTTCAGTGAAAAAAAGTTTAATAATTAGTGTCCGAAAATATTTGAAATTTACGCGAAAATGTTTATAAAATATGTCCGACTAAACATGGCGTCCAAAGATGTCCGACCAAATTCAATATGGCGAAGGAAAATGGACGCCCACTCGCTTGCTCGACTCGTGGAAAAAAGCTGCCACACGCAACAGATATTTTTAAAAACTTGAACCGGTTGATGTTGCTAGCATTAAACTTTGAATGCTAATGTCATTTTGTTTTCTAACATTTAGAACGCTTTGTATCTTGAAACAATTGGATAATGTAAAATGTAACATGTAATTTAGATTTTGGTACTATAAGAATTTTTAAATTGCAAAAAAGTGACTCAAAAGTTTGTTGAAATGAATCTCGTGACATTTGGCGATTTTTGACACAACACAAAAGCGCCATCTACCAAAACAACAGCTGTCAACATTTTTCAGTTTCTTTCCTCACTTCCTGCGATTATTTAACACCATAAAATCATAAAATTAAGAACTCAAGAATGGCCGTAAGAATTCTATCAAGATTGGTACTGCCAGAGATAAAAGGCGCAGCGTTCGTCAGCTCTGCGGCAGCACCGGCTACTTTATCCGACTTCGATGTTCAACATAAAACTCCAGTGATCAGGAAGCAGAAGCTGATTCCTAAAGCGCAGTATGGTGGACGGCACGCTGTTACCATGTTACCTGGTGGAGGTATTGGACCGGAGTGCATGGGCTATGTTAGAGACATTTTCAAGTGAGTTAGCTAAAATTATCTTGACATTACTAGAAATAATGGCACTTGTTTAATTGAAAATTTAATTAAAATTACTAACAAGAGCTTGGATGTTCCAAATATGTTGCCCGAATCCGATGCTATGCTTGTGGTGTACATTCCATCATCATTAGCACATATATGTCTTGAGAGAGGTGCTCAGAATATTGCATATAACTTTATGGTTATTGTACTAGTCTAAGTAATACCAATGTTTACATATTTTAGATACATTGGTGCCCCAGTTGACTTTGAGGTAGTTGATATTGACCCAAATGTTGACAATGATGATGATGTGCAGTATGCTATCACAACAATTAAGAGGAACGGTGTTGGCCTAAAGGTATGCAATTTTCTTATTCTCTGATTCTAATACTATAGCGATTTAGAAATCTGTGGTCTCTACCTACCTCTCTGGACATGAGTTGTATCAATGTTAATGGAAATGTTTTTCAAGAGTAGGTTCTCAAATATGACAACATATACTAAGTTGGTTATTGACCATAGAATCTTACTAAGTTTAATGTATTTTATTCTCTTATTTTAATTTTTTTGCCAATTACATTAGTTGACACATCAATTGTTTCAGGGTAATATTGAAACGAAGAGTGAAGCCGCATATGTGACGTCACGTAATGTCGCGCTACGTAATGAGCTAGACATGTATGCATATGTACTCAACTGCAAGTCCTTCCCTGGAGTATCTACAAGACATAAGGATATTGACATTACTATTATAAGGTAGCTATTTGTTATACAAAACCTTGCTTTGTATTACAATAGCCTTTGCTTGCTACTTTAAAAAATAGCCTCTATGTTCTTGAACAGAGTATTCCACATCTCTATCAAATTCCATCCTGATCTATATAGCTATTATTGAAATACATAGTAACAAACATCCATCCAGTATATAGTATGTATCTAAAGCATAAATTATTATTCCTATCATCTTATCCTTTACACATTCAATTTATAAACAGTTGTAATATAAACGAGCAATGTAATGTAACACTTCAATTTAATGATTGTGCATTTATATGCACAATCATTAAATTGAAGTGTTATTATTAGTATTAATAATATAATATAGTAATTATTAATATTAATATTAATAGTCATTATTGACTGGATGTTCACTGAAATTTGAACTCTATTTATATGACAATAAGACTCACTATTTGTTGCTTTGCTAATTAATTATGTCTCGATACATTATTTGCCATCTTTTGTTTACAGACAAAACACAGAAGGTGAGTATGCCATGTTGGAGCATGAATCTGTCCGAGGTGTGATTGAGTCCATGAAAGTTGTGACCGCCAGCAACTCGGAGCGTGTCGCTCGCTTCGCATTCGAATTCGCAAAGAAGAACGGAAAGAAGAAGGTGTGTACTACAGTATCAAAACTGAACTAAACAGTTAGTTAAAAAAAATATAATGGTAGACAGTGATTTAATAAAAGTAATAATTTTTATGTCAACCAAACTGCTTAATTATTATGATTTTTAACTTGTAGGTGACAACTGTACACAAGGCGAATATAATGAAAATATCAGACGGTTTATTCTTGGAGACATCACGCCGTCTCGCCAAGGAGTACCCGGAGATCGAGCACAATGATATGATCATTGACAACTGCTGCATGCAGCTTGTTGCCAAGTAGGTTGATAATCTGTCTAATTTCTATAGTTGAAAGATAGTGCATTAATTTCTTTACCAATCTGTTTAATACATCATTTCCAGACCGCACCAGTTTGATGTGATGCTAATGACCAACTTGTATGGCTCCATTGTATCCAATGTCGTCTGTGGTCTGCTGGGAGGAGCGGGCCTGCTCTCTGGCAGGAACTATGGCGACCATTATGCTGTCTTTGAACCTGGCACTAGGAATACTGGTGAGACTTCATGCTTTGTTTTGTTCTGGAATAATTAGCTTGGACCATCTCTCTTGGTGCTGTTGTTTCTACCCTTAATAAGGGATAGTCTTAATTAATCTGGTCTAGTGCGGTTTCTTTAATTTCTTTGCAGTTTTTAGACAGTGTAATTTATAATAATATTGTGTAGGTACCGCGATCGCTGGTAAGAACGTGGCGAACCCGATAGCGATGATAAACGCGTCTATCGATATGCTGGAGCACCTGGGGCACCACTACCATGCGGAGCTGCTGCGGCGCGCCGTGCACCGCACCGTCAACGAGGACCGCGTGCTGACACCAGACTGCGGCGGCAGTGCATCCTCCACAGACGTTGTCAACTCCATCATAGGTAACATCGGTCATGTCGGTCACTAGACGAGTTTCACAGGTTGCGACACTTGCCCGCTAGATGGCGTTGTAATTAATACTGTAGTTTTCATTTTAAAGCCGCTAGATGGTGTTAAATTTAAAATCCATTCATATAAGGTCTTTGGTGACCTTATCTAGAAAGTAGGTTTACATCTCAATGCTTATGGTAAATCTGATCGCTTAACTCATTTAAACCTAGATAATTGAAATAAAAATTCTCAATCATGTTTTCTAAGAGAATTGACAAAATCAAAACAATCTAGGTCGCAAAAAACGTAGCTGAAGCAATTCGTCGCAACTTGTAATACATTGCCTTCTTGTCCCTGTGGGTAGTGAATAAAAAAATGTTAATTTCGATATACCTCTATAAACGCACAAGATTAAGAAACTCACATATTTAATTATCTATTATGAAGGACCGTGCCAAATGAGTATCCATACTTTTGCAGCTTTTTTGGACGAAATTAAGTTTTAGGGTAAAAAAATTATTCACTGCCCATACCATGCCCATATAAAAGTTACTAATAAGTATTTCTTGACTCCAAAGAGTTCAAAACGTAACTAATCATAGTATTATGTTAGAAAATTAGACAATTTTATTTATTTCAAACTCAAGCCAAATCGAAAATGGTTATAATTTAAAAGCTAAACAAGGATTGGTGTAATTGTAAAATTTGTGATTTTTTTCTTAGTTACCACTAAGGAACACATGAAATGTGTTACTTAAATTATAGTATTATACAAAACTGAATCTGGTATTACAATAAAACCTTGTACTAATTAAAGTTTACACACTATATGAAAAATTAGCAATTATAACAGAGTTTATCTCATATCAGACAACACTATTTTTGACAGCTGTCAATGGAACTTAAATGGAAAGTAAATTGACTATTACTAAAAATATCTTTTTCGATATTACAATACTGTATTGGTTAAATTATTTTCCAGGTTTTAAAAATTTTCTTTTTCATTTAAATTAGGGTTTTCATTTGCTGTCAAAAGTGGTCAATTTTTTATCAAAGCTGTAAACAATTAGTTGAACAACTTTTATTAGTAGTTTTTTTTTCATATGTAATATTGCTTTATCATGTATTATGAACCCTCGAATCCGATTTTATACATAACATAAATGTATTACCATTGTACTATTGTTGTTTGTTATTTATTTTGTAAATGTTTTCTTCAATAAATTCTGACATCATACATATTGTAGTTTCATTTAGTACCCTAGTGTATGTAGTGAGGTACATAACCTCTATATATGTAGTATTTAGCAAGTCTGCACTACTTTAAAGTAAGTAAATTACATTAACGCGAATTACAAACATTGTTTTATTAATTTATCTAAAACATGCAACAGACAAGGTATGATTTCTTAGTTTCCCAGTCATGTATTTATATATTCTTAATTCTTATTTTCTTACAGAAAATGCATATCTTTTCGTCAACGACATGGAAACGGAATAAAAATATTTTGAAGTCATTTGGGACATAAGTAATAATTATTAAGACAAGCCGATTAATAATGTGATAAAATGACAATAAATTATTAGATTCAATGACGGTTTTCACTAACCTTTACTAGTCGTTTATTAGTGACATTTGATATAGATGTTAAAGAGATTTAACTAAAAAGTCTTTTGAATTCTTACAGCTTTACAAAAACGCGGTATAGTTATACTTATGAATAAAGTGAATATACAAATTTTGCTTATACTCAATTTATTCTTTTACAATTCCTTTATACTGGCCCAATCCGCTAAGGGAGTGCCATAGATAAGATACTGAACTGAACTGAACAATTCCTTTTTTTTTTTAATTAAATTACAAGCAGAGTTGGGATTAGACAACGCAGTGGCATATGAGGGGAAATAAAACAATGAATTAGGGGTACGTAACGATATATTGAATACATTGTTTGTCACATAGAGATATGACATCATAGTGCGCGATCGACGCTTTTACACTTAAAAACTATGATTACACATTAATTAAATAATAACTAAAATATTACTAAAGAAAAATCATATAGAAAATAAATGCGGCAATATAAAAATTTCAGTTTTACTTTTTTTAATTCATCTGTGACTTTGATGCCAGTTGCTGGCCAATGTTCGTGTAAAAAAAAAACAATAAAGAATGCTATTGAATTTTAAATAGATTGTAAATAATCACCTTTTCCTTAAATACAATTTTAAAATTGTTTTAAGTTTATTATGGACTTGCTACTCAATTTACTGCGTTTAACGAATAAAATGAAATAATGACAAAATATGCAATTTGATCCAATTAAGTAAAAATTAAGCTTTATACGGTCAAATTAATAAAATGAAACCAGAAGATTAAACTAAAATCGGAAAGATGTAAAGCGACAGCAGGCGTTAAATTTGACGTCTTAGACAACATTTGGCAATTTTAAATTTCCTTAGCACCAAATTTGGCTAAATTCTTATTAACTGAAATACGCAAAGCTTCGATTTTTAAAACATTAATTAAGTAGTTTTCGAATATTTAAGCTGTTAAATAAAAAAAGTATAAAAGAAGGCGGTTACGTATTTTCGGTCAAAATAAGAAATATAAATCAAATGACCATAGCTTCAGATGCTGATAACTGCCTTCTTATCTTAATATCTTTATATTCTTTTGTTCTAAATGCAATTTGTCAATTATACACAATATTGTGTCGGCCTTTTCTTAGGAATGTGAGAATAAATAAAAAAATTATAAAAACTATCAATGGATGTGTTCTTAAGTATAATTGAATGTTTTAATGGATTGTCTATATAAATAGTTAAATTATAAAGTGACAGCTTAATATTTTATTCATTTAATTTCTATGCTTTTGGTTCTAATAAGATTATCTGTTGTATTTTATTATTTAAAAATTGTTAACTGAAAGACATTTAACAAAAAAAAGAAAATTTTATATTCTTTTTCTTCTTATGAAGTGTAAACATGGAATATCTTTTTAGTTGTCAATTTTTGTTATATACAATTAAGAGTACATAGCAAGTACTCGTCGTTATTGAATGATAAATGCAAAGTAAACAAAAGCCTCAGCTGCGCTTAGTACTAAATATAACTATAATAAATAGATACATAGGGCCATTTCACCACTTATTAGACAAAATATTTGTTCATTTATCTATGGTCTAATAGATACGTATCTTTAATTCGTATATAGGTCGGAAATATCTTACAAATGTACATAAGAACAATATGTTTTATTATAAAAATTAAAGCTCAAAATAGTAAAGTGGTGAATCGCGGCGAAATAGAATTACAGATAAATAATTAAAAATATATTTAAGAGTTTATCTTTTCCTCATTGGATGAGATTTTAGACTATCAGGATCAGTCTATTCGAGAAGTTTCCATCTTTTAAACTTGAAGTGATAGTGGTTTTATAATACGACGTCGGAACTGATCACAGTCAATAGATATTAAAATAGTTAAACTTATAAAACCTGTAAATGTTGAGGACCTCGCTTATAAGACAGTAATAAAACAAAACCACTAACGCTTTGGAAATAAAATAACCTATGTATTGCTAAAATTCAGTCGTTTTAAACTGACTCTACAAACAAAACAACATTTATTTATAATGGTTATCAACGATAATACAAAACCTAAACTTAAAATATAAAATCCACTTTTAGGGCAAACTATGGTATAATTAAATGGCATCAGAATCACAGATGATTTTAAAAACAATAAAACTATCGTACGAATCACATTTTTTATAATAAAATAATAACAATTTAAAATCACAGGTATCCGACAGATCATTTCACTTAAAACTATAAGGAATTCAAAATTGCGGACGGAGTCGCTAAAATGTTGCATACGAATAAAATTTTCGTCTACATTTTGCCATGTCATGCAACATTTTAGTGAATAAATGCCCCCGTCACACATTTGAAAAGGCAGATTCAGTTCCATGCAAACTATGGCATGCATTACATACTCACATACATCCTCACAAACCCTTGTTCTTATAAAATGCCTATTATATTGAACACATAGTCGCACCCCAGAACCATCGCTCGCTGCGGTCGAATGCAATACCATAGTTCTGCCGGTCAAAATAATACTGACGATCAGCTGCCTTGTAGAGAGCTTAAAATTAACAATAAATACGCAAATTAAATACAAATGATAATGACTAATTACACTGTTAAGTCGAGACAGCCGGTGTAACGTTACAGTTACGTTAAATGAATCAGTACCGAAAAAAAGCGGAATAAGGAATGCCGCGAACAACATAAAGTAAAATCCACGCGATCTACTCGCTACAACGCTACGAATAGGAGAAAAAACGGACGCACGCCCGCCAAAAATATTAAAAAACAAATAAGTCAATCGTACGCAAACGTAGAACAAAAACATACGTGCGAATAAAGATACCGCGTTCGGATACGCGCAGACAATATTCCTAACTACATAAAATTGTGTACGTATCATGAGTACGCACGTATTTAAAAACGCATACGTAATTTGAGCGTATGTTATATTAACGGTCGATTGTGACCATGTTACACTACGTTTAAATATGTCGTTACGCCCGCTACATGTTTTTTTTATTACATCGACGAACATTGAAGTAAGAGAGAGACATAGTTTCGTAGGATACACAGTGGGCGGGGGGCGTGCGGGGTGGGCAGGGTGGGGGACAACGATTACATGAAGATGGGACAAAGAGAGAGGGTCCGCTTTTTCACTGTACTGACGTGGCTCTAAAGGTTAAGGGCAGTGTTGCTTTTTGGGCTTCTTCAATTGCTCCTCGTCGATCCCGGACTTCGGTACCTATGGGAACAAGTGACATCACACAAAGTGCTTCATGGTAACTTGTGTTAACTGGTCATTTGTTGTTAGTTACACTGTTCATAACAATATTTTTTATGATATGTAACAATTATTACACATATTAGAATATTATAATTGACTATACTAATTCTTAATAAAAAAAATACTACACTACACTACACTCGTAATTTATTAAGTAAACAAGCTGATGGCCCAAATAATTACATAAAAATATAATGTTATCTGTTTTTATAAAGCAAATGAGTGGGATAACAATATGTAGTACAAGTGTGTCGTCGGTGAAAGCCCACGGTAAGTGTGTACATACCTCGGTATACCGCTCCCCCTTAAGCGAGACGATCTTGTTGTCTCGGTAGCGCACCATCTTCTTGGGCTCCATCTTGGGAGCCAGCGGCTTATGCTCCTTCGTCTCAGAGTTCTTGTCCACGTACGAATAGCTGGAATTTAAATATATCGTCGTTTAAATAGAAAAATGGCAGTATTCAAAATGTACATTACTTACAAGACAAACATATAATTTTTATTCAATTTAATTGTTCCTTTAAAGTTTTAAATTTACACAGAAGTTATATATTTTTAAAAGTACTTAGGTAATGATTAGACGGTGTGATTAATTTGACTTATAAAAGGAGGCAATTTTAAAAAATGTCATTTTACTATTACATCGAATACAATTTTCTTATAAATTGTTTCGTTAAAGCTTTGGCTTTATACTAAGTGTCGCTTTATTTCGTTATAAAAGTCCCTGAATAGACAGCGATATATTCATCGCTGTAAAAAACCGAATGCAACGATGTGTAAGTAGAGTAAACAACACGTCATTCATTTACATCTCATGTTAATGTAAATTCTGTTTTGTATGAATATATGAATGTGATGATCTCGTAGTGTTATTTTTGGATCCGATCCGATCCGATTTTTGGATCCGATCGAAATCAAATCAATACGCAATTCGATTCACATATCAAAATGTTAAATCGCCAAAATCGAGAAAAACGACGGTTTTTACACGAATATTACAAAATGTAACTTTCTGTAGATGCCAAGATAATAAACAGATTGCCTACCCCATTGAGTTACGGTTGATAGTAAGTTTTCATGTTTAAAGTTGGAAGAAAGAAGAAAAGTTAAATAATTAGCAATACACGAGAATAGTAATCAATACTTGTTTTAAATTTCGTCCAGATCCGTTCAGCCGTTAAGAGTTACCTCCTGACAATCATCCATACATCCGAACTTGCGCATTAATAATATTAGTAACAGTAAGAAGTAAGAATGCATGTCTAACTATTTGTATAACTTTAGCATTAGTTTGTTATTTTATCGTATTTATAGTTTTGTTGCGTATATTTTATTTTAAGAACAGCAGTAAAGGCTTATTTTATTGGTATAGTGGTTCTCAATTAATCTGTATTTTTTTATAAGACTATGTTTGTGTGTGTGTGCCTGACCGTGCGATGATGCGCGACTTGAGCTCGTTGTCGTCGCAGAGCGGCGAGCGCGGCGCGGCGTGCAGCGCGGCCGCCGACAGCGCCTGGCCCTGCTCGCGCCGGTGCAGCAGCGTGGCCGCCGCGCGCTCCGCGTCGCCGCGCGCGATCGACACGCAGTGCTTTATCTATACCAATACCGCTGTGCTTCACCATCGACATCGATCGATAAGAGAGAGAGGAGGAGCGAAGCAGAAAGAGTAGAGAGAGAGAGAGAGAGAGAATGCAGAGTAGGGGATAAGGCAGAGAGGGGGAAAGGGGGAGAGGCAGAGAGGGGGAAAGAGGGGAGAGGGGGAGAGACAGATATTGGGGGAGAGGGGAGGGGGGGGGAGGAGTACAGTAGAAGTACCACTAGTAGAACCTTTACCACTATGTACAATCGGGGAAGCTGGTGGTCAGATAGTTCTATTGGTTACAGTTGTTTAATCGTATTATGTATTGATACGCCGCGATATAATCAATAACACAAAGCTTCGATAGATTTTTATTATTATGTCCTCATTTTTCCAATTCATTGCTAATTTATTGGTTACTTGTAAGCGGCGGAGTTTGTCTAGTTTTTGGAAATGAAGCATTTCCTTGTAGCGAAAACGTTTCGTTTAATGAAGCACCGTTGAGTTCCGCGACTGTACTAGGTATTCATAAATAGGCGTAAATTTATATTCAGCATTAATGTACTACAAATGTGAAAGTTCCTGCTGAGCTGGGAGCAGTAAATAGTCTTTTATATACCCTTTTCTACTATAAAAGGTTTGCATCAAATCTGAACCTTGTTACACCGTTGCAATCGCATATGCATAGTGGTCACTTATTGTCAGGTGACCCGTTTGCATAATTTTGTCGTTCAAATTTATAACAAAAAAAATGATGTCATTATAAATTGACAATAAATATAACTGACCTCCATAGAGCAGGTGTTAGGGAACATCTCGTGCAGCACGCGGCACTGCTCGGCGTACTCCTCGCCATCCAGGATGGGGCGGCGACTCTCAGTGCTCTCAGAGCTCTCCGAGTTGGAGTGTGATCTGATTAAACATTACAAATTGTTAAAAAATAAAACAGATGTATCATAAACTAACAAAACACTAAAGTTTGCTTGACTGGGAGCTCAATTTATATACTATAATTTGTAACTTGTGGGTATTTTTAATTATTTTACTAGTTTTAAGTAATTTATAATAGAAATATACAACTTTAAATCAATAGGTTAAAGAGATTGTAAATAGTTGTAAATAATTTCTGCTATTAAAAAAAACTAACTATTTTATTGTGTGCATCTCTAGAATATCAGTAAAATGTGCTTACCTATTGTTCTTAGAAGGCAGCATCTCATTAAGGCTCTGCAGAGTAAGACTGAGCTTGTCACTCTCACCAGAATCATCTATAGTTACAAGGAAAGAATGACAATATATTTAATCAATATAACATCTAAAATCGAATATGCAGGTAATAAATTTGCTTATTAATGGATGTAATAAATTTTAAGTGTGGAAAGACTTGGCTTTTTAATCTTAATTAATCCTAATGTCGCAACTTGGTCAATAGCACTTTATTTAAAAACCTATATTAAATGTCACTCACCACTGGTGGAAGCGGAGTCGGTCTCCACCCGCTGAGACAGCTGGGCTTCCAGCTCCAGTACCCAGGTGCATACCACCCCAGCATCAATGGTTGCAAAGTCCGGCATAAAGGCTGCCATCATCTCTATAAAACCTACAGAATAAAACAAAAATGATTAGCATTACAACAAAACAATTTCAACATGCCAGATTGCAAAGTAGAGATAAAGTGTTATTTAAGAAAAAATAAAAGTAATATTGCAGGCAGGCATTAAAGATTGTGAATAAATGAACAAATGCTTGTTTTAAATGCATTTGCATGTATTTCAGCTTGAAGTTGATCAGCATGTTGCGGTAAAAGACAAAGAGGTGTGGTCTTTAATCCTTATGGAGTGATCACCGTTGGAGAATGGCTGGAATGGTTTTAAATATTTCAGCCATTAAAAATTATTTAAATACATTGAGTGTCAGATTTATAAAAAAATAATTACAAACTCAAAATGTTCATTGAATAAAAACGAATGAAAATATACTTAAGCCTTTCATTCAATTTGTGCAATCAATAGTGACAAATAAGAGAGATAATAAGATATTTTATTCTACTGTTGTTTTAATACAGTTACTACCCAACATCCGTACCTTCAACATCAAAATAGGCGTCTTGAGATGCTTCTTCCAATATAGAAATCACATAAGCGAGAACAATATCATCGATTACATTTATATTCGCGGAAGGGATGTTTTTCGCGATGAACTGAGATAAACTCTCCTTAACAAAAGATTCTTGTTGCGCTATGGAACTCATTTTTATCTAAAACAATGAAAATATGTTAAAATATTGAGAAAATAGAAGCAATCTAAACTGATTTGCGTTACGCGTCGATAAACATTCTTTTTAACGTCACAAATAATGTATTTTACTAGATATAAAATCGGTGCAATAAATTTCTTACCTCTCGTTTGCTGCCTACGGGAACCGAAGATATCAATATGGTACGAATTGATTTTCTTCGGAAAAATCTAGGCACCGAGCGGAGCGACAGAAAATCAATACAAATGAACTTTTTTTAGTAAACAACTTTTGTCGTCAAATGTCACTGATTTTGATCGTTCAGCCAAAACTTACTTCACCGCATCAAAATCTTGAAATATTTTTAATTTGAAATTAATCCTGTTTTTAGGAAGTAAAATGCACAAATTACACGGATTTAAATCATAGGGCTTAAATCATAGAAACATAGTTAGAAAATATGAATAATTGATTTCTAGCAACACTAGTTGAAATTTAGCACTGATGGATATATTATTTTCTATTTCTATCATGTCATACCATTTTCCGCCACATTTAAGCACATAATAAAAGTAACTTAATCATACTTAATTACATTGGCTTCCTTGTTTTTTTACTTTTCAATGCTTGAGAAAGAGGTCCCAAGGTTTCGGAACTGGAAAACCACCACTCGTAGGTGAAGTAATTGATTACCGATCCTAACTTTACTAACTAAAACTAAAGAAGGAAATCTGAAATCTAAAAGAAGCTTGCAATCTTTGTTGAGTCTAGTTGCTTTCCTTCTTTGCGTAGCTTTTTGAAGCTCCGGGCTTTATTGACTTCTAGAGCGTATTGTTTGAGCAAATTGTGTCGTATGTTGTATTAGCGACAAATGCAACTAAGATTACATCAAAGCGAATAGAATTATTTAATCTCAATGATATTTATGTATAGTTAAGGTTATTGTTATGGTTAAATTAAAATGAAACACCATTTGTTTTACAATAGAATTTGATATATTCCAATTAAAATTTTAAAATATAACGAACAATCATATCTCAATACTCTTAACATTTTCTAACATGATCGATAAACACAACGCCATTTTCACAACTACCGGGTAAATAACAACATTTTCTTTGGCTTAATCGTTCAATTTGAAAACAATAATAACTGAAAAATTTACAAATATTGCTCGTATTATCATTACATTTGTAAATATTTGTGCTCGACATTTCGTTGTTTGCCCGACTGACAGAAGGATTTATTTGTAGATATTTAAGTATGTCTGTATATATCCATTCTGCTGTTTTTTTTTTTCGAAATCAACACATCAGATGTCAGTCGGTTTTTTTTTAATTACAGCTAACAATTAAACTTTCAATAGATTTGTTATCTTAAAAAAAAATTGTAACTTAAAATCAAATAGAAATATATCTATTACTGTATATTGCTCTATATTTAAGCTATGCATTAGTAGTTTTTAGTTCGACATTTAGAGAAACAGATTATTTATATTAACACACATATTTAGGACACTTTTATAATATTTAAATATTATTTTTAAGTAGCTTATTCTTTTATTTCAATAATAGCAATATATTAAAAAATAGTGATTAAGAATTTGCAATATATATTTTCTTAAAAATTAAATTATAGGTATCTTAAACATCAAATTAATTTTTACTACATAAAAGTAAATATTTAAAATATTTTTCAACGCATTTAAAAATATCGTAGTCCTAACAAAAATATCGATTGTGTGCATCTACATAAATTATTTGCTATTTGGTGTAGGAAAGATATTTTTTTTCTTTATTTTGGTAACTCATAGACATATTGTTTCACATACAACATCTAAAAGTATAGTAAAATATGGTAATACATACATTTAAAATAATTTCTTATTAGAAGTTTCTCCAACATAAACATCTAACACACGACATCTAAAATTAGATGTTACAAAAGATATTTTAAGTTTTTTTAATTAGTGACAGTATATATTTTGGTTTGAAAGTATATAGTTACGTCATTAATTTTGATGACATAAACTTTTAGTTACTTGCTAATAAAAATCATGGAGGACACAGACTATATATGGTAGTACGTGATAGGCAGAAAGGGAAACTTTAGGATTAACATTATTCGAATACTTAGAAATGGGAGTTATCCAGCCTTTTAAAATCTATATATCTTGTTACTTCGAAGTGTACTTTTATAAAAATAAAGAGCTTAGGTATAGTGCAGGTACATTTATGAGGTAAATTAATTAAAACGAGTTTAAACCAATACATCCATTTGGATGACAATAAACTTTTCTCGCTTTGATAATTAAGAAACTTAGTAAAGTCATGAACTCAAAACTTATCTTTTGTACTTCGGGTTTTTTGTAGATATTTTTTAATTTTTCTATCAAAGGATTATATCGGTGGGTTATTTGCTCTATGTGGTGCAATATTTTTTTCTTCTATCTATGGTACGTTATTCGACTATTGTTTAATTATATACATTAAAATTTGAATTTAGAATATTTTTATTCGAATTTTAATTTTGAGACAAGCTTGATTTTTTTTTCGTAAATACGAATTAAAATTAATTATCTTGCATCAAAAAATTGACTTACAAAAAATTAACACTTTTTCAACAATCATTGATAGATATTTTATATGTAACACAGTACGCATGTTTTGATAGACAAATACATTTATATAATCTTTAAACTAAGGGACAATGGATAAAAAAGATCATTTTCTGTAAATAATGTAATGAAGCAACCCGTTTATGATATGTACAATCCGTGAAAGGGAAAATGCTTTTGAATCAATAGGTAGCCAGCCATATTGCTTTTAAAAAATAAAAAATAAACTATTTTGCATTACAATGTCTAACTTCACCGCGTCTAGAGGTTAGGATTTTAGCCCTTAGTAATCCTTAATAATTTAACATTAGCGTTTTCAATGGATAATTAAAATCAGGATGTTGACACAAAATCAGCAATAGAAAAAATGTTGTATAGTATTCATACTAGTTAATTCGTATGTCTAATATTGTTATTCAAAGTTAAATAAAAAAAATAAGATGTGCTGCCCATTGTCCCTCTCTTTGTGCCATTCGGTAAAACTAGTGCAATTCTTTTAATATTTAATATTAATTTATATGTATTCTCTTTACGTAGGTATGTAATTGACCACTAAAACATTTGGCAGTTTGAGATATTTTTATGTGGACCTTAAATTTTAACGTGTCTATATAACATATTTTATTTTTAATAGGTAACATTAATGAATAACCTCATATATCAACGCACTAATCTCCACTTGTATCATTAAAAGTCAAGTTCAATTAAAAAAAAACAATTCAGGTAATATGATTAAATTTGAAATAAAAAAAAATCAATAAAAACAAAGATGCATATCGTATGTATTATCTAAATACAAAAAATAATCATAATTCCTTAAGTAATTTCCATGGAGTTTCCAAAAAGAAACCATTAACACGTTTTTTTTTATTCTTACATTACAATTTGCTCGTAATGCGGAGATTAGTAGTTCTATAGTTACATCTATGATATAGGATTTTTATTTCAAATTCGTTCTTTTAAATATCATTTTCAACTTCAAATTCAGTTATTGTTCAAAATCAGTTCAGTTATTCAATTTTATACTTTAAAGACTGAATTTGTTCCGCAAAATGATGAAATTGATTTTTAAAAATACGAATTCAAATAAAACCTTTATTTTAATATTGCAACACATGTATCACGATAAAAGCGTAATATCACTGAGGTATATTGCGACATAGATCTTAAATACAACATCAATATTCAATTAACACTAGTCGGGTATTATATTCAATATTTTTTTTAGAATAGGTATAGTTACATACTCCATTTCATACATATATTAAATAAGATATTTTCACGAGATTATTTAAAAAATACGGTACATCGTAATTAATGCACAAATTAAAAAGTACACCAATAAACAATCAATCAATATCTTCCTATTTCTAAAAAGAGCAAGACAAGTTCATAGTATTTTCAACTCATTGTGTAAAATATCAACAAAGATCAATTACTGGGGATTTTACCCTTGATGTTTTGTAAATAGATATGGACATGTTCTTTACTTTTAATTTGTATACTTTAGAGTTTTTGTTACAATTATTTAAACATATTGTAAACATAATGTTTGTGCTGGAATGACGTAGGCTTTAGTGAACTAATGTTCCGTTTGTTAAAAATAAAGTAATTTTTACAATTATTTTTCACATGTCGAATTCTTATTTGAATTCTACAACAATAGTAGTAGATTCTATAATAAATTAAATAGATTCAATAGATTGAAATTTGTTAAGATTTTGAAAATTATATTTTAATTGGTTTGAAATAAATATTTTTAAACGCTGGACGTAGCCTGCTGACTGCTGTGGTCGGACAACACCGAATTAAGGTCTGACTCGCGGAGGGTGGGGGGAGTACCGAATGGAAAATCCTGAAAATAAATAATTTAAAAATTTTATTTAAGCAGCCCTTTAATGTAGCCTTACCACTAAATTAACACTGTGGTATTTCCTTAACACTTAATATGAGTTTCTTAGTTATTCCTCTGTTTATATGTTAATCCAGAGGTTTTTCTTACTTTGTCATAAATTGTAGCTTTGTAATACCTGATGTGGCAGTGTGCGCGGCGCAGGCGGTGCGGGCGGCGCTGGTGGAGGGGCGCGGGGCGCGCGGGGCGAAGCGCACTCCGCGCATTCCACGCCCGCGCTCGCGCTCGCGCCTGCCCCGCGCGTCGACCGCCGCGACCACGACTCCGGCATGCAACTGTCAACACACAATTACAATTTACAGTCCTAAATAATGTTAATGTGTAGTAACTATTAAAGGACTTTGGGATACTGACGCGTGATGTACAATGTGTGCGCAGGGCAGTGAGGCTAGGGGCTCCGGACGGTCCGCAAGCGGCTCGCGACAACGTGCGCACGCCGGCGCCGCCCACGCGGCCGCCGCACGCTTCTGCCGCGCCGCCGCGTTGTTGTCACCCAGCGCCGTGTAGATCTCTGCCAGCCGCAGACGGACTCGTCGCACCAACATCTATAGTGTAACAAAAAATATTTAATGCCACACTCAAATTTGTTAACAGTCACTAAGGAGGACTACATAGGGCCCGATAAATTAAAAACCCGAAGAATTACAATACATTTGCACAATGTTAGTATCATTATGTGGCGCTGAGTATCACCTTAGCGCCGACGGAGGTGGCGACCTCCAGCAGGCGCGTGTTGAACTCTAGCGGGCGGCAGTTGCAGATGCGGCCCTGTAGGCGCAGCGCCTCGAGACAGCGCGCGGCGCCGTCCATCGCCTCCATCTGCGCCAGCCGGTCGCCCAGCGACTGCCCCGCGCCCATTGCCACCTCGTAGTGCCTATACGCGCCATAAACGTAAAGAGTTTTTAATTGTCTTCATTGTACCGATGTTAGTTATCTGAAGAGTTTATTAATGTACTGATAAATACCTCAAAGCTTTTCCGATGTCACATTTCCTGCGGTAGACGTCGCCGGCTATCCTAGCGGCTCTCGCGTAGCAGCCTTGGTCGCCAGCCACCGCTGCCAAACGGAGCGCCTCCTGCAGTATTGACATTGTGTAGGTAAGTTAAGTTACGCGAATCGTAACTTCACACCACAACATTCTGAAGCACACGTGAACTTTACATATCGAAATGCCTCCGCTTTAATCTCTATAATCAGTGTTGACAAAGAAAAATAAGTCTTAGCTTTTACCGAGGATTATACAAAAGAAGAGAAAGATAATGTACGAATGTTCTAGCTTAGGGTTTGGTCAGTACAGTCTTAAGGATTTTTAGTTAGTTTTGAGGTTCAACATGTAGCACGTACATTGCAGTAGTCGTGAGCGTCACCAAGCTCGCCGCGTGCTCTTAGTGCGGCCGCCATCTGCAGCAGCGCGGCGCGGTGGTGGCGCGTGTTGAGGTCTGCGGCGCGCGGGCCTCGGCCCAGGTCGCAGGCGCGCGCCGCGCACGCCACCGCGCGCTCCGCGTCACGGAGGCGACGCCACAGCTCCGACAACCCCACGTACACCTACCAATATAGGAAACTTATACGGGGAACAGCTGTGCGTGGAATTCACACAAATACAGTGTTTGACGTTCCGTTGACAACATGAAAGCAGTCCTAGTAAAGTATACCTTTACAAGTACGTGCCACGATGTTGCTAGTATAAAGAACTCTTTTCGTCTTATTACAGGTACATTCAAGTAAAATGGACTTTGCAACTTAATTTAATAGAATACTCTAGCATAAGTAACCTGTAACAAGAGCGTGTTGTCATTCTGCGATTGGGCGACGGCCAGGGCCTTCTGAAAGCCATCCATGGCCTTACTGAAGGCGCCCAATTCGAGGCTCACGGAGGCGACCGTCAGGTGTACGCAGCCGGCAGTGGACCCGCCCCCGCAGTCATTGTACAGCGCATGCCGGGCGTATGACAAGGCCCTAAAGAAAAATATCCATTTATGAAAGAAAATTGGCTCTATATTTTTTTTTACATACACGCTAGATCTAAGGTTTTTGATAAATCTAACTCTTTAGTTACCTGTCAAGTCCTCCGAGTGTTTGATGAGCTCGCGCCAGATTTAAGTACGCTTCGGCGCGCATCGGTGCCGAATCCAGCTCCTCTGATATACCGAGCTGCCGGTGCGCGAATTCTAACGACTCTCTGCAAAAAATAGTTCAATTTAGTCAGTAAGATCATGGGGTTTACGAATGCCGTGTATTGGTGGAGTGTAGATAAAGTTGACTTAATTATTTGTGTAGTTACCTGTATTTCCCAAAGTCCATGTACGCCTGGTATAGGTGGCCGAGCAGCGCGAACTTGTCGCTGCGGTGTCGAACGCCGCGCAGCGCCGACAGCCACACCTTCACCGCCAACCGCTGCTCGTTCTGCCCGTACAGCCGCACACCACGCTCGATCTAACGGTACACATGGAAATTGCAAGGATGGCCAATCCTCAAACTTCTTTGTAATGATTATCAAGATATAAGAGTATGTGTGCAAGATCTTACGTTGGACATTTCGAGACTAGATGCAGGAAGATATAAAGTGTCCAGTGCATACCTTTCTTCTGGCCAGATACTGGTCTAGCCGGGAGCGGCAGCCGCGGAAGCAGTCGAGCAGGCCAGCGGGTGGCGGCCGGTGAGCCGGTCCAAACCGAGAGCCCCATCGTAGTGCGCCGTTCCTCTCGCCCTGGTACTCCTCTGAGAATGGAAATACCTCTGAAAACAAAACAACATTTAACACATTAAATTAGTTTTCAACGAAGATAATTACGGACTTCGGAAAATGCTAATATTTTTGTACTTTAACCACTGAATTTCAAAAATATTCCGATATCCAACATCGTCAGCAATATTTTAAGTGGTGCTTGTTAGAACTTGAACTTGAACTTTAGAAGAGTTGAAACAGTTAGGTATAAGTAAAGAATTATTTTAAGAATTGATGATGTGATTTCTTTACGGTAGAAGAAAATAAATGAGTAATGACGTCACAAGAGAATGGCAATACCTGGTGGATCTTCGAGCTGGTGCCTGGAAGGGTCAGGCGAGCTGAGGAGTCGTGTTGCCGACAACTGATGTGCCGGCACCCCGCTACAACGTCATACAAAAAGTTTCCGTTAGCAATTGCATTGCAAATTCAATGATTTTTAGAAATTCAGCACGCTAACACAAAATCTCATACCGACTTCTAGCAGCAAGCCGACGTCTTGTATCTGCCGACGCCGGTTTATTGAAGCTGTCTGTGTATACTGTCCTTACTTATATGAACTAGTTATAATATTACTGTGGCTGTACTGACCCAAGGAAGTCGCGCGACTCTAGTGAGTCCCATGACATGTTCCGCGGGTGCAGCCGGCAGCGTCACCTGGCGGTCGGGTGCATGGCTCTCACCGCGCGCGCTCGCCTCGCTAACCTCCTGCGAACGAAACAAAAGTGATAATAAAAATTAATTTATGGTGGCAAACAAAGAAGCGATTCTCCGATATAGATAATTTAGAATAGTGACCGCTATCCCTAAGCATACACCATAAGATGATTGGACGGTAAAATAATTTTCAATTTTCTTAAAAACCCTCCTACAAAAATAATATACATATCTATTAATTTAATGTTATGTTTTATCAACATCTTCTTAAATCTAATAAAAGAAATTTTCTCTTAACTGTAAATTGGTTAACAAATTGGAAGCCCAGTCGTGGAGTTGTTTGTTCTATGTAGCGAGCGGAGTGTTTACACGCTGCTCCGAGTACAAGACTAGAGATGGGCTTCTGTAAATAAATGTAGCGCTGTTTGTGTTTCAAGTACAACGTAGCTGATTGTACTCGAAATAATCAGAAAGGGTCACTAAGTAATTAGACTCTACTCTTATAAATCAAACTTATTGTCAAAGTAAGGGTTTGAGATAAAGAAAAATGGTTTTAAAGAATTGTCTGTCTTAATCTTAACACCAATGGAAGCTAATGTAGTTACAAAGTTTCTTTGTGATTATTCAAATGTCAATTTATTAAACAAAATTACGACAAATGAAGATAGAACTTTGTTAATTAACATTTGACATAAAATAGGTAAGTAGTTATTTATAGTAGTTATTTTAACTAGCTGTTCCCATGCGGCTTCATCCGCAGGTAATTATAAAATGTTATCGTTTACATTTGTCAATTTATCAACTGCAAACGTCAAAATGACATGACATGATGACAATCCATGGCAATCTTGCTTCCTTGATGTTGGCAGCAACTTATGGTCTCTTTCCCACATAAGGATTTTTATCGAATATATTTACCAACTCTTACAAAATATATAGACTTTTTATTAAAAAAGGAATTATTCAAAAATATGCTGTAATTGCTGGCATCTTAGGCAACAAAGAAGTGTGTGTTTACGCTTTATTATAATACTATAGATAGAAGTATAAATAAAGACATCGTTGTTTTAATTTATCTTTCCCCAAAATGGAAGCTCATTTTATATTTCGTATTTGTACTGTTTAAAAGAATACCGAAAGCATTTCGTTTAATGTCGGAGACCTTGTCGGGCAAAGCAGAGAGGTTTCTTTCAAAGTGGAAGCTTTGAGAATGTTCGTAAAAGTTGTGTTTTATTTGATCGCTGCAAAAAGTTCATGGAGGTGGAAGAAGTTTTTATACTCCGTTTATTTTAAAGTTAAACTCGCAGGAAATGTACATATATTAAATTCTGTACAATAAATAATAAACTATACATCTTTGTGACTAATTTTAAACATCACAAATGCAATTAAAAACAAAATAGATGATAATGATAAAAGGTTTGCTTTATGTTATTATTCATTTTACATTCGTGAGTACATAATTTTACGTACGATGTACTTCCTAGCTAAAGGACAGTTAAATTATTGCTAGATTTTCGTCTAACGATGTCCTCGTTAACGATGTCAAGATAACAACGATATATTAAAACTCATTTCAAAATATCAGTCAATAACATGTAGAATGTGTACAAAATAGAGGAATAGTTTTCACTCATCCAATATAGATGCCCTCCACCTTTGTTTGGGAGGCCCAAGGCGCAAACACTCGAGCTCTCTTGTCGAGAGTATACTTGTTATAGAGCACGCCTTCAGATGCCGAGAGTGTAATTGTTTTTACTATACCACCGGTACAATGCAAACAGTTCAAACGACTAGAAAAAACGGAATTCATAAAAAAATAGCATTTTAACAATTTATATCAGTAAATGTATACTGTAACTTGGATTCTAACAAACTTAAACATAGACGTTTAGATTGATTTGTTAATAAGATGTTGAATACATAGCCATTGGTTTCCACTGCTGAAACATTTATGCAAAACTGTCCTTTATTTTCTGCTAAATGCTGAAGTAAATCCTCACCAAAGACAGAACCAAGTTATATAGATTTTAGAGAAACCATTGTTTATTTGGTATTAGACAATGGCGTAAACCTCAATAAGATGAAAGATGTTTTTAAAACTACTTTGATACTTAAAATATAAAATGGAGCACGTAGATTGCGACTCTAGAATTGGGTCGTGCGTTTAGAAAGAGATAATGACATCCTTCACATTCTTTTCGTGCATTGTGAAGTGCCAGAAAGTGTTAAATAAGACACGTCTGCCATCTTCTGGCAGTTAGCTATCCTGTACGTATTAATAGTTAGTGCTATCTAACTACGGTTTTGTTTATAAGAAAACGGCAAAACAGGAACAAATGCATCTATAGTTAGGTACCACCGGACTCGTCTCGAGGTTTTACAAACGATTTTCTAAGAGCTTTAACTATCTTTCAAAATCGCTACTTTCATATTTAACAGTCCAGTCTGAATGATAGGTATTTCATCCATAATTAAACAAAGATCAGGTTTGCAAAATTCTATTATAAAGATATTTTACACTCAATTTTGTTTTATTAGCAGCTAAGGAATTTGATATGAAATTTATATATTAATTAAATTAAGAAATTCAAGTTGATCATAGAAGGTTTTAATTAAACATTATACTCGTACATATTTCTGGAATTTCGAACCACGTCATGACAAAGCCACAGCGTGCCTTTCACGAATATCTTACATATATCTTATCTTACTAATAGTTAATATAAAAGGATGAATAGTTGTAAGAGTTTGTAGCCCAAATGGCTGAACAGATCGATGAAATTTGGCAGAGACGTGGAGGATAGTCTGTAAGAATACATAGGCTATCCACTTTTGCTTTTTTTTTAATTCCACGCGGAGGAAGTCGCGGGCTAAAGCTAGTATATAAATAAGATAATGTACGAACATAAGTTGTATCGCAAGTCCTAAGAAAAAATATTAATAATGTTAGTTTTTGGGCAAAATCAATGCATTTTAATTCCATTAAGCCAATACAATATCGTGTGAGTTTATTCTTTTATTAACTTAACTAGCTGTTCCCGTGCGGTTTCATCCGCATGAAATTATAAAAATTCTATTTCATTGTTTACATTTGTCAAATTACCAAAAACAAATGTCAAAATGACATGACATGACAAACCTTGGCAAACTTGCTTCCTTGATGTTGGCAGCAACTTATGGTCTCTTTCCCACATTAAGATTTTTATCCAAAATATAATGGCGTGAAAATATATAGCCTAAAGCGTGACGTAAGTGTAGGGCTTTTTATTAAAAAAAGGATCATTCGAAAATATCCTGTGATTGCTGACATCTTAGGCAACAAAGAAGTGCGTGTTTACGCTTTATTATAATAGTATAGATTTATATTTTCTCACTTTAATAAACGTAATTTTAGAGCTCTTCCTTTCAAAAATTATTTACTTAAGTACACCAAAGTTTCAGTTCCATAAAGAAAAGGTTCAGAATATTTTATAAGATTACAGAACCGAACGATTATTCGCATGACCACTTAGAGAAAATGCGATTTTCTCAGTCCAATGGTCTTATAAATTTTTTACTAATTCGGTTAAATTCTATCTCGGAAAAAGCTGTACCGACGGATTACTGTAGAAAAACAAATAGTTATGTTTTTAATATGTAACAAGTATCAAAATACTACTGCAATAGATTGTAATTTTTTCAGAATAGATCGCAGATATTTGATTTTGAAGTTATTAAAAAATGAGGCGTTCATTTTACACGTGAATTATGAACTCTATCTAGAGCGATGTATGTAGTTATCAAATCCGAATGGAGCGAGCCAGTGCGGCAAACTGCAGTGGTTTCTACTTTATATGTAATTTACCAACAACTCTGAAACGGGACAAAAAACGCTAGTAAAGTAAATACATTTAGGGCCTGTCCCACCAAATTGTAAATTGTCTGATAACAATCCAACATGTAAAATATGTGATGGAAATATCGGATTTTGTTACCTTATCTGACAGTGACGTCATTTTCAAGCTAATCTATCATATGCAACATAAACCAACTTATCATCTTTGATTCAGGTCTTTTTCTCAGTTGTTTTTAATACTTTTTCATGATTAGGAGAAAAAAACATCAACAATCTGCAGTTAAACTGTTTAAACTGACGTGCGATAAGCCGTCTTTAATTCGTTTAACAATCTGCACTATTTGGAAGCTGACAAATGCAGTGAAAAGAATTATATTTTTTAAAAGTATAATTAGAAAGCTGTTTAAAGTATTGCAGAAGGAATTCTGTCGTAATATTGTTGACATACTGCCTTTACCTAGAATGCTTTGTCTCAGCAAACTAAAGAGAACTTTCCTTAGAAGTGTGAACTTTGAAAACAATAGAAATTGTGTCATTTCATGGCGAAGTATGAATAAGCATTTTCTAGGCTAGCGAATTCATTATCCTGGCAATTGTAGCAGAGAGAATTGCGAATGAATGCAAAGTTATCGTTTTAATAATTAAAACTTTAGTACAAAGTAGCACACTAATTGAAACGACTACAATGACACATTTTCAAGTAAATGGAAAATGCATACGAGTACAAATGCATCAAACTTAATATTGGATAAAATATATAGTACGTTATTTATAAAAACATTTGTAATTATCTATAAAAAAAATATTGAATTGTTTAGCTGATACTATTCAATAAAGTGACTGTTATTTTTTTATTATACAAATTAGCTGTTGCTAGCGACATCGACCGAAAAAAAAACATAACCTATGTTAGAGATAACGTAGCTTTTTAGCAGTGAAAGAATTTTTGAAATCCATCTTGTAGTTTTTGTGTTAATATATACAAAAATCCAAAAATACAAATCTTTCCTCTGTAAAGATATGGATTATGGTCTATGGTTATGCTTATATCAAAAAATTTGATTTGAAGAAGTGCGTGAAAATTCAATAGAGAAACACTATAAAGTGAATAAACAAAAACAGTTTTAAATAAAAGTCATGACAAATTTAAAAACATAACTATCCTGTTACCATTTAAATTGTTAGTTTTACTTTAATAATATACATTTGAATGCTATACACGTACACTTTATAATTAGTATTCTGCAGCTTTCGTAATAAATATTATTATTTTGATAGTAATTCTTGCGTACTTTATCGGCATTATCAATTTGGTATGCAATACGTGGAACTATAAATTATTATAATTTTCTCCTTTATTTTTAAAAGAATTTCAACGAAAATTATTATGAAACATAAAATTTTAGCAATATCTATAATTTAATGTAATTTATTAAATAGAGATTCAATAAGATAAATAAGAGTTAATAATATCCTTTTAATCCTTGCATTTTACTCCATAGTTAACATTTCTGGCATTTTGCATGACCTAGGTCATCCGTGTACGTACTAGGTAAATGTCATCTTGGAGAAAATTGGGTCAGCGCACCTTCGATTTTTAGTTAATTCTATCCAATAATAGTATTTAATAATATGATACTAACATTATTAAAATTTAATAAACATAATTAATTAATTAATTAACCGATTCATAGCACAGTTAACCTTAAAATTTCGCTTCATTTAGTCCGTTTACTTAGATCGAATTTATTCCAGAAACATTTAGTAGGTGATGTAGATTATAATGCAATCTTATTCGAAATTATTTTTAGTTATGGTGTATCTAATTACAATTAAAAAAGAAAGAAGAAAATGGGTACTCACCAAATTGATTCCGCACGATCCAATACAACACTGTTATTTCACGAGATAATCGAGTTCCTATTTCAAATTTTCTATAGAATTGATTCGGACATTTTTATAATTTTTTAATGGTTTTATTTTGGCACTGTGATATTTTATTGTTAATTTTACGGCGCAAGTGTCCTTGCTCGCGGATCACACCCCGGTCATTGGGGATGTTGTGCCCGGGAACGAAGAAATATGTAGCGTAGCCGCTAGAATTTCATGATAATTATTTTCTTATCTTATTAATCATCTTCAAACTGGAACCGATTTCAAACTATACTTATCGTATTAATGTATTCTATCACCTAAGCGATGATAAATCTAAGCATCAAAATATGCTTGTATTTCATTTTATTTCCTAAAATATCACTATTAGTATTCTCCATTTACTGTACTTTAAAGTAGGTAATTCTACACAACGTTAATTTTATTTTTACGAGTATGTATTTATAAAGATTGTAAAAGAAGTGTATTGCCTTAAATAGACTTTATCAAATGTATCTACTCCACGGATGCCTATAGCCAGTTCCAGCATCCCTCCATCTCGCTCTCGTAGTGACGCATGCGCGACACCCTCAGCTGCTCTGCGCCGATCTGTTCTAACACAACCTCTAATGTTGCTGTTATCTTCTGTCAAATTGTAAAAAAAATTGTAATGGAGAAAACTTGTTGTAAGAAGGAATTTTTCACAACATCCGTTCATAGATTCTTTGAGACAATTATTGTTGTTTAGTTTTAGAAGTGAAATGTAAATTTTATGAACAAAAATGATAAATTAAATAAAAGTATACCAATATATACCTTATTATATGCTTTATAATCGCTATTAAAAGGTTAAATTAAATATTTTTGTATTTAAAAAGATACGACGTTATTTAAACTGCAGAATCGTAAGTGAATTCTCTAGTTAAATAAAAACTAAAAAGGAATTTTAGTTGTATAAGGTTGTAGGTAAAATTGAAACAAAAATGAAAACTAAAAAGATTCAGTTATGATTAAAGAGAGTTTATCATTTACTTTTAATTTTTCCTTGCAAATTAAAATGAAAAGATAATGACCTTTTTTATTTTGCCGAGAAAGGAAGCTATTAAAGTTTTTTGTAAAAGTCGAGCCATCACAAAGAAATTGTACAGTCTAAATGGAGGAGCGCTGCCGCCGACTTTATTACATTATTTCCTTCTTCCTTTGTAAAATAAAAATGCCTGTTTGTAATTTTAAATTAATTTAAACATTACTAAGAAATAATTTAATCTAAATAGTGAAAACTTTTTCTTTAAATTGAACTCAAGCAGCATTTGACAAGCAATAAAACAAGTCTGAAGTATTCCAAATCCAAGTGAAAAAGAAAACAAGAAGAAAACGTTTTGTAATCTAACTGTAGCCACATATCAGACGACATTTAAATTGATCTGTAACCAGAAAGCGAAGTGTTAAAAAAAAAACGTTGCGACGCTTTCATCGCTACAAATTCAACCGAAAAATATTGCCCGCATCAATTTCAATCCAAACACTAATAAATTGGCATCTCTCAACGATCTAAGACGGCACACAGCTAGACAGTTTATTAATAGCGGACATATTTTGTAAATCTCGACTCGAGATTCACCCCTCGACTGAATTCAGTGTCGTAGGAGTCGCGGCGCGCGCCGCCCGAAATTAAAAAAAAATAATTTGGCGCGAAACGAAAGTGTCAAAAACAATGAGTTACAGTGACATCTATGACAATTTTAATTTCGATTATCAAAAATCGAACGAAAGTAAAGGTAACGTCGATGTAAATGCCAATGAAAAATGTTGTCGAGGTGTGAAAAATGATAGTAAAAACATTCAGAGGAGTGAAGATACGAAAGAGGAAGAGAGTCACATACAGCACGTGCTGGGGCCGAGTAGGCGGTGCTTGGCGTGGGCTTGCAAGGCGTGCAAGAGGAAAACGGCGGCGGTCGACCGGCGGAAAGCTGCCACGTTGCGAGAACGACGGAGACTTAGAAAAGTAGGTTGTATGACTTTATAACTAATCTGCAAAGATTTATTACCGTCCGCATTCGCTCTCTTTAGTTTTATTTGAATCGTGATATGTTCTAGGATTATCTTACTTGAATAATTGCTTTGTTTTTCATTTTGGGTTGGTTATTACTATTGAAATTACTGCTGTAGGCGATTGTTTTACAATAGATATTTTTTTTACTTTCATGATCTTTCAGTTACGTTTGAATACTAATGATGTGTGATTTAAATTTGTTGATGTACGTAAACGTGTAGTGGTAAAAATAATAATTAAAAAAAACGACTTCCAAACAAAATATTCTCAAAAAAAAAACAACACACTAGAAAGTCATCATCATCTCCCCTGCCTTATCTACTCCCGTAGGGTCGGCGCACCGGGTTCTCGTCCTCCAAAGCATTCTATCATCCGTCATCTCAGTCATCACTCCCTTCTTGATCATGTCACCTTTCACGCAATCCATCCATCTCTTTCTAGGTCTACCTCTACCGATGTACCCCTCCACATTCATAACTAACATCCTTCTTGTTACATGCGATTCATCCCTTCTCATAACATGCCCATACCACTCTAACCTTTTACTCCTTATTTTCTTAACCACTGGGGCTACTCTCAAACTTCCTCTAATATACTCAGTTCGTATCTTATCCAATCGTGTTACCCCACACATCCATCTTAACATTCGCATTTCCGCTACATGTATTCTCCTTTCATCCGTCCCTTTTACTGCTCAACATTCAGATCCATACATCATGACAGGTCTTACGACGGTTAAAAAGTAACGAAACAATTCCTTGAATTACTTAAACCTTCCTTATTGTAGCTGTCATGTCTACAATTGTACAATTATTATTACTCAAGCTTTCGCCCGCGACTCCGTCCGCGTGGAATTAAAATAAACGAAAGTGAGTAGCCTATGTGTTCTTCCAGACTATCCGCTACATCTTTACCAAATTTCATCGAAACCCGCTCAGCCGTTTAGGCTACAAACTCTAACAAACATCCATCCATCTTAACTTTCACATTTATAATATTAATTTACTAATATGATTAATGTCGGTGTTAGCCGAGATAGGCAGTATATTTACGTAAGGCTTTCTACATTTTTACCATAACAATTGACAATTGAACGTATAGTAACATTTAAGTAACTATTTTTACCACCCTTTTCTTATAAGGAGAGGTTGGGAAGAGGAATTGGATTTGACGGTGGAGGAGATGCATAGGAAGGGGAAATATCCTCTTTATGTGCGTCTCCTCCTCCATCGTATAAGGGTAGGCAACGCATCTGCAATTGCGGATGTCTATGGACAGCGGTCGCTTCGCCATTTTGGCGATTTCAGGGCCGCATGGCCGCTGGCTCGTTTGCCACCTTATGTTATAAAAAAAAAAACTATGTTTGTAGAGAAACATTTATAATATTTGTATTTTTCACTCCTAAATATCATATCGCATCAATTACTGTTAAGTCGACAATATTTTCCCATGTAGTTAATTATTGATTCCTATTCATATTTCAAAATCTTTATTCCGTTGATGACAATGACTAATACATTAACCTCAATTCCTTTGTGATACTTAAATCATGGTTTTCTAAACAAAGCACGTAGGTACGATACGATTTACTTATAGCAGGGCTATTTTAATAGGTCACATTTGACATTTCATTGAAATTTAATAACGTAACTTTGTAACGGTAGTCATAAAATACATATAATATGTTGACATTTTGCCTGAACATTAACTCATACTATGTCCAACTCCAAATTATGTTTTCCCGTCGAAAAGCAGAAACTTTCTTGTCACTAAGACGTGTTATGGTAAGTTACCATTGTAACACACCTTAGTGTAGACTTTGTTAATTAAACGCAAAGGGAATTTTCACTTATTAATAACCGCCTTAACACTACACCCAATGACTGTTTTTCATTCACAATTTCCAACCGTTGAAAGTGAACGCTTCCTAACTTAAATTATTTTGGATGGATGTTCATTAAAAGATAACTGCAAAACGGCAAAACGGATTTCATTAAAAAAGGTTACTCTACCTGGATTACCGTATTAAGCTTCTTATTATTTTTTTATTCGGAGGAAATGATGTCGCGGAAAATCTAGTATCGTAGTAGTTATATATTTTCTAACTTGTAATGTATTGTACTTAACATTTATTTAGATTAGTTACTTTGATTTCTTAAATCTTTGTTCATGTGCTTCTACGAGTATATCTTAAAAAATTACAATATGAGTACGGTTAAGTAACCATTTAACAACTCTGAGTGATAGTAAGCGGTACAATATACGGTATTAATATAAAGAGCGGTAATCCCGTGATATAAATAAAATCACGATGTCCCAAAATCACGTTCCCGAGATTATAGGATTTAGAGACGCCGGATGCGAGCCGGCGATGTTCTGTCACATCCCTGAACATTTAATTTGTAATAGCTTTTATTGCTTATGTTATGGATGATATCGTTTTCCGAAATCGAAATTTATGACTGTAAAATTCTTCGTATTTTATAGTGCGGTAATAAATTGTCGCTTAACATTGAACACGATAAAATTCTATACTTTTATTTCATGGTGTCATATTCATCTCTTTTGACAGCGATTGATCCCAACTTGTAAAAATTATTTAAAAATTAAAGTAAAATCTTCAAATATCTTAATTCGTCCAAGTGGAATTAATACAAAAAACAAAAAGCCTACTGTTTCAAAAAGTTATACAATTTAAAAGTAAAAACGAATTTAAAACATTTGGCGTCCAAAGCTCGTGTAAGTATAATATGAAGGTTGGCAGAGGTGTGACAATTCTGGCACAGGTCGCAGTAACGGGGAAGCATGTCTCCGTTATGATGATATCTGACGTGAGATACAAACCGACGTCAGTGTACGAGCCAGAAATATTAACTACTTTGATATCAAAAGGAATGCAATGTGCATTAACTGCAGACAAGACTTTTCCACTTTCTCATTTCTACATATTGAAATCCCTGTTATTTTGTTTCAGAAAAAAAAGAAGAACTGATATGTTTTATACTTTCAACTTAAATTACATTTGTTTAGTGTCCAATACTGAAATTTTTAAGAACAAAGAGAATAAAATGCGACAATATTTCAAGTCGAACTATCTATGTGCTTACTGGCTTTTTCCCAAACAACGACATAAAACTCTACGCTATATGCTTTATGCTATGTAACTACTTACAACGAAAAGCGGCGCGTGCGCACGTAATTCAGTGGGTATAAATTAGGAGGGAAAATGTTACAAGTTTTTACCATTTGCGGTTTTATCACATTTTATCGCAGATTTTAGAAAAAAAGGATTCGATACGAGCGTATCCAAACAGGTAAGCAGGTACATATTTTAGTTAGTTGCCGTCTTACCCCTGCATTTTTGGTCTGGAATATAAGCAGAATAAAATTGGAGTGTCTGTTTGTAATATCAATAGAAAAATTTCAGATTTCGTAAAAATGTAGTATTTGCGTTGCTGATAACGAAAATCGCATTTAATTTTTTCTTGTCTATCTGTCTTTCTGTCTTTGTCTTTCCGCAAATCGAGTTTGTTCCGGGTAACCTCCGAAACGACGAGACCGATTTCAACCAGACTTTCACTGAAGGAAGGCCACAAAAAGTGGCCTATAATATGATATATTCTATGCCACTTTTTAGCTGCGTGGACAAAGTCTCGGGCAATAGCTAGTCTAAATATAAAATAGTCAAAGATATTATTGTACTTTATTAATTGTAATGGTATGCCGGTAGTTTCCTGCTGTCTGCATTTCAAACAGATCGTTTAATAATAGACGAGGGCTATTAGACAGGGAGAGACACTCTGACATACTGACAGGTTACCACACACTTAATCGCCTCTAAAGTGCCCGTTTTTAGTCCCCCGGGACGAATCTGTCACGGCAAATTACTTGCGCATGCATCGAGCTTTTAAGTAACTTTGCTCGTTTGTAATGAATTTAGTTTAGGGTTAATGAACCCCTTTGTCTGAAGGTACATTAAATCCTTGAGTTTATACTGATTTTAAGTTTTACGTTGATAAATCAAATACTTTTAATATTTCGAAATTAAATAAGAAACTTGAAAGTATATGCGCGAAAAGCTATCGTGGGTGGTTCAGTTAATGAATTTGCACTACTCATTATTGATTTATAGATGCTTATAATCATCATCATTATCATCATCATCATCATCACCAGTTCACTATACGTGCCCACTTTGGAGCTTGGAGTATATATCCTAATTTAAGGTGACTAGGCCTTAGTCATATTATGGCTTATGGCTTATTATCGTTACTTTTTAAATGTCAATAATTTGCAAGAGTTCATAAAATTAAAGTAGACAGTTTTATTTGTTTTTATGTCTATGTTTCTTATATATTTTGTAATCTTACAATAGTATGTAGACAAAAGTGTTCATGTACGTAACTACATCGTATTGGCATTAATAATCTGTGTAGTGTTCTAAACGCAGCTGACAAAGAATATGTCATTTTATTCAGCAAAAAATAATAAAGATAGTACATCATTATATCTACTGTATTTCAGTTATATCAGTAATAAATTAAGTCTTACAACAGTACTTTGAAATATTCATAACTAGTAAGGGTGTTTACAAACTATAGACTATTGTAACTTAATAAAACTTATTGGTCGATTTTAGTTGAACTGTTGTTAATAATAACGCAGTCTTTAAATAATGTATTTTAACAATTCAGCCCAGTTCGAAAATCTCTTTTTTTAGTGTGTGTCTCAGCGTACAAAATGCCTTCTACGAGTCCACTAAAACCAGACAAGTATTTCGTTTGATACTTTGAAATGACGAAGAAATGCTACAATGTCTTCTTACTCTTATTCGTAGCATCCTAAAACTCTGGTAATGAATTCATAATTCGTTATAACTAGTTACTTGCCGAATAGTGATGTCATATGACACGACATTTGTGAAGTTTCTTACAGTAAGTTAAGATTATTAAAAAGAGATTATTTAGCCTCGCCGTTCTCCTATTTAAATTTATTATCTATCAATATTTCGATAAAACGTCACTTGTTATAGTTATAACTATTTAAGGCTACCTAGTATGCTATATGAGTTCCTACTCGCTAGTTTGTTTTATCCCTTATCTTATAAATAGTCGTCTCTCCGTCAATAAACATATGAATATACGGCGGACATCTTAATTTCACATAAAAATAAATTTATCGCGTCCCTCAAAGAGCGGCAACAATTTATTTTTATTTTCAAATGCTTGTACCGTTTTGTTAGTGGCGTTAAATATTATGATTGCCATACATAAATCTGTCGAGTAACTTGTATAGCGTGTCGTGCTACGTTAGTTTCCCTAATTTATAAAAATCTTTTGTACGTGACACTATTGAAAAATATAACTAGATGTTTGTATGTTTTTATTAATATTTTTCATGATTTTACAGATTGTTAGTTTTAAATTAATGCAACACACAGATAAATTCAAAATAAAACGAAACAAACAGAGTTACAAATCTTTGGCTTTGGTAACCATTCAATTTAACTATATAAAAGCGAGTAAAAAAGTTGATTTTGAAAATTAGATGATTTTTAATAAAATAGTTAGTTACAGTTTTAATTATTAAAAAGTTATAACGTCCAAAGATTTTTACCCTTTTGAACAATTTTATTTACACCATCAACACATCAAAACACATGGACTTCTTCATAAACCTTTTTAGTTATTAAAAAGTTCAATTTAAAAGATTAACGACGTCTTTAAAAAGAATCTTTGCTGAATAGAAAGGGCTACGCGGCTGCTACGCGGCGTTTCTCACATTTTTATACGTCATAACATCTTTTTAGTTGATGTTCAGCGTCAGTAGGAATCGGGCCGTCTGTGTCAAATGAGCCGTCGCTAATAAGGTTGGCTAATTTTATATTAGTGCTTTACATCGCTAGAGCGGGCAGTGATGTTATTTCTATGTAAATTTACTTTTAGTGGACGTTGCATACTTCGAGGAGAGTTATGCTCCAATGAGACAGACAAGTACGCTAGTGGCCATTAAATGTTTAGATCAAAAGTAATGGGAGTGAATCAAATATTCTCTTTGATTATATTTTTAAAGAAACATTCGTTGGTAGATTTTCGATGTAGCTCTTCCTAAATTTTTACATTAACATTGTGAAATATTTAGGCTATTGATCTGCAAACAACATTTACAATGTAACTAACGTACTTACCTACGTCTACTTTCCTTATCAAAATATTGTTAAAACGATTGGAATCTGTGATCCACCGATGTCAGTTTAATTTCAAAAGTGGTGTACGATAAAAAATTATGGGATACCCTAGTGAAACTATATTAACTTATGCAGGTTAACGCAGCCTTTGAAGAGCTGAGAATACGAGCGCGGGCGGGTAGCGGGAGACTTCCCAAGCTGGAGATCCTGCGCGCCGCCATACAGCACATAGAAAGGTTACAAGCCGCCCTACGAGCCGCTGCACTCGTAAGTATCACTAGCAGAATAACCGTCAGCTTTCAGTGTTCAAACACCGGCACAAAATAACTATATTGTTTTTTTCTGTGTTTCCAAAGACATTATAATATTGGTGTACACGGGTTTCGGCAATGGACATTCACTTTAAAAATAGTGCTTAACACAAGAACTTCCTTAAATACCTCTGAAACAAAAGAGACTAAGTTAATAAATTAATGGAACCTTTTAAAAAATACAGGCTTTGATCGATTTCTTCCGTTTATTACAGTTTTTTCTCTTATGTTTCTATCCACAACCTTTACCCCTCCTACTCTAAAAGACCGTCAAGTATCACATAGTCAGATAGGTGCACTTGTACGGTTCAATATGTCATATTAGATCTTGTAGGTACAATATATCGTATTTGTTTTGTGTGTGCATCACGGCGCATCTATTTCAGCGCGCGTCCGTCACGCTCCGTCGGGCTGCATCTGATATCGTGACTGCGAGACGTGTACCTCGCTTCGTATGTCAACATACTATATATTATACAAGATATATGTTTGTCAGAATCATATATATTTGCTTTTGACAGGGTGATAATGTATGTGATGATTACGAATTAAACTGGTCAATCGGCAAGCTTGCACATTCGCAATTGGGTGGTTATAGATGACTGTCGTCAATATTAGATAATGTCGATTCATTTTCGAAATTTAGATAAAAATAGTCAGTAAGTAACAAAATCAGTAATAATCAATCTAACAAACAAAAGGAATCACTACTTGATAAAAACTAAATGGTATAACAAGTCTTACGTTATATCAATGGTGATATTCGCAAAGATTAGACCACCAGCATTCAAAAGTTTAGCAAAGTGAACAGTGTTGTGGGGAATGTAAGAAAATGTTAATATGACTTACGATCTAACTATTGCCAAAAATATGCTTAAAATAATTAAAGCACACAATAGTAAGCTATTTGTTTTCCGTGCTCTAGGTTATAATTTGTCTGTAGGAAATTGGGGGGTTAAATTATGTTGGCAAACAATATTTTGGCAGCTTGAATAGATTTCACTGTTTCAACTAAAGTGATTTTTATAACAGCTTTAGATATGATTTAATATTTCAAACTGATTTATTTCTTCACAAATAGAACAAAAGGCGAACGTAGTAAATAAACGGTGGCTGTATCGCAGTTTTTTGTAACAACTGCAGTTATAACTACCTAATTATTTTAAACATAATTATTTTATAATAATGTAACTAATACATTAGAAATTTACACTTGTAATGTTTAAATTAACACTTTAATCCTTTACTTTAGTTCAGAGCTTACGAAAAAGTTCTTAAGGCCACGTTTTCTTCCTCAAAATATAACAATGCTTTTACAGTTTTTATTGAAAAAGGACTTTGTTGTGGCCGAAACCAATAAATCTTTTTAAAAGTAAAATATAGATACATTCCAAAGGTTTGCACAAACGTGCTTTGAAAACGGCTTGCTTGTAATGAGATGCTTCTATTTGAATAGGAATTCTACATTATATATTTAAGTGCACTTATTACATGCAAATAAATCGGTTTTTACTTAAAGCAGTGTAACTGTATTTTCAGACATCTTTATTACTTTCCGCTAAATGCTACGATACACTTTTGTTGGACAAATTAAGGAAGAACGAATGGTATGTAGGCAGTAGGTATACCTATCGGTATAAGAACCATGTAAGGGTTTATCTTGTGAATATATAGTTTCATAAATAGTCATAAAAGGCGATAAAAAAGGATCAAGTTAAATGCATCGAGGCGTCGTATGCGAGCTGCGAGGAAAGGCGCGCGTTTCGCGGAGTGTCGCGAGGTTAAATCGTCATTAATACACGTCCGCGGATTATTTATCGCTACACGTGCGCGCCCGTATCGAAATAGAATTACACAGAAATAAGACCGGTGTGTCGCGACACGACCACGAAGGGCGGCCGATTAAATTATTTTAATTGGCGTCCAACTGCACTAGGGGTGTCGGCGTCCGGTATCGAAAGCTCGTACACAACTCTACCAGAGCCTCCATTCTCTACTTTTCTCATCTGTAATTTTTAAATATTAAATTAATAGATCCAATTACCAGTCCTTTCCCTGAACCAAACATTGCCATAAACCGTTTGTTTACTTCTTCGTGTCTATGAGCTTTTGTTAATGCAAATCAGCGATACAATACGTTACAGTTTTGAGATCGCGTAAAAAAATTAAATCTGGATATCGTCGTATTTTGCTTCGACCCGAAGTGTTCATTAAACTTTTTTACCAATATGTCTATGTCCGCAGCGTCCTCCTCATTTTTAAACTTAAATGTCGTGTAGATATCACACCCGTCCGGGCCGATTAAGTTTACCATTAAACTACTTTGCACCTCTTTAGTTCCTTTGTGCACACCCGACGCTTTCAGAAACACTAGAAACTGTTTATACCACTTTCGCCAGGCGTCCGCGCGCGCCGCCGGCCCACCTTGTAAATTTAATTCTGCTGGAGGTCTAGCGTGTTCCATTTTGAAAAAATACTACACTTTTCTAACAAAATCGTAATTTAACACCGCTGTCACCATGTAATGAAACGCCATATTGCACAAGACTGTTATTTTATTATACCCTCTAAATGAATACAAAAATATACAGATTATAAAACAACAACTTATTTAATACAGATACTACAAGAACCAAGCACTTAATTCTTTTCGATATCCGGCCTTTTTTGCATAACAAGTTTGGTATCTAGATAACAACTTGTTCTTCTAATTCCATACTGTAACTGGCAGCCCTCTTCCTGTCGCATGTTGCTTTTGTTTTGTTTCCCAATCAGATTATAGAACGTGAACGCTGCTCCTCCGGCCAATAAACATATTTAATGACATCGATCGATCTTTACTATTCGAGCTAAGCGCATCACTCTAGCTAACTTTAATATCTATCTTTGTACTTACCTAAACATACTTATATTAGTTACTAGGTTATGTAATAAACATTTTGTGCGTGCATGCAACTGTATCTATCAACTAGAATAACCGCAAAATTAACATTGAGTCCAAGTTGAAATATTTTATAATATGTTTGAACATTTTTCTTAAAAACCACCATTGATCATGTAAAAGAAAACTTGAACAAAAGCAATTTACACAATTCATGCGTATGATTTTTCTTCTTTAAAGTATAATTCTCGAAGTTTACGTGATAAATCGAAGCCTGACAGTCGGAAGAATGTGATAAACGGTTACTTTGATATGGGTCGGCAGTAGGAAGTGGCGTCCACTACTTTACACGGATTCTCTCGATATGTGAAATCTTGCAACCATTTTGTAAATGTCAAACTCATATTGTTCTGTTTTCTATCCATACTTATTATAAAGAAGAAAGATTTGTATATTTTTATGTATTGAAATAACTCAAAAACTATAGGCTTGATTTAAAAAATTCTTTCACCGTTAGAAAGTTAATTTATATGTGAGTAACATAGGCTAGATTTTTTTAATTCCACGCAGGCGAAGTCGCGAACAACAGCTAGTTATTCATATTTTGCGAATAGTTAATATGTTTGAATAACATGTAGGTATATTCCTTGTGACGTATGTTAGGGACGTATCTTTCGTAATTCTCAGAATATAATTGCGCCCCCTGTTCGTTGAGTTTTTTTAAGCTTGCTTACATATGACATTATTATCATATTACAATTGATTGTTTTTTTCATAATGAATATCGCTACCGTAACCTTTGTACACATAAGGTTATTTAGAGGCGAGCTGACATTTTGCGCACGCTAAGTGAGGCATGACCTGCCGCGTGTAACTTAACACATCAATGAGCAAACTGTTCACAGGTATTTCCCGGAACCATAGCCATCCACATTTATTTATAGATTATTTAAATAAACATGTATTAACTATTACTCTTAATACCGCACTTACTGTTATTACAAGGTTACTTAAGCATTTACTTACTATAGATTTTTCAAACAAAATCTACACGTATATCAATATCGTGAAATCAAATGTACGTTAAATTAAATTATAAAAGTCCTAAAATGATGTAAAGATTACATTTCTTTAATAAAATAACCTAATAAATATATTTTTCGTAGCTGGAGTCTGAAAGCTGCAAGACGTACGTGGAACCGGTGACGTCATCGCGCCCGCTCGACCGCGACATCAAAGCGGAACGCGAGAGACCCTTCCTCAACAGTGAGCTTACAATAATATACACTTGCTGTTATTTCATCACAATGTAATATTCTACAGTATCTGAAGCTTCACTTAAGGTTTAAATGTTTTAAATTTCTCTTATAGAAAACTACATACTGATTTCTTTATTTCACAGTACTTTTCTTATTAATATTATAATTGCCAAAGTTTAGATGGATTTATGTTTATTAGAGTCTGTAGCCTAAATCGCTGAATGGGTCTCGATGAAATTTGGCGTAATTGTAGAGGATAGTTTGGAAGAACACATAAGCATACTTTTTTTAATTGCACGCGGACGGATTCGCGGGTATAAGGTTGTCTTTAAATATACTTGTTAATTGTTTTAGGTGATACAGGGTCTTGCGGACTGAACAGCCTGGCGCGACTGCGATGTATAGTGCAAGCTTTAGCGGTTAAGGAAACACCTTGACCAAGGAAGCAACAAACCTTTCTAGTTTATTATTTTTATAAGAGAAGGCGGCAAACGAGCGGCGTGAACACCGAGGTGGTCAACGACGCCCATGGACATCCGCAACACCAGAGGAACTACAGATGCGTTGCCGGTCTTTGGGGTAATGAAAGGCTCGCTTCTTGAAGGTCACTAAGTCGTATTGGTTTGGAAATACCGCCGAGAACAGACCGTACCACAACGCGGCCGTGCGGGGCTAAAGTTCCGCGAAAACCGCACGGTTTTTTAAGAACTTTATTAAGATTATGATCCTGTTATAATGATAATAATGTTTATAGATAGTAATTTATGTAAAGAAAAATATTTATGTTTCAAGTGAAAACGTTGATTGAAATTTTATAATGCTTTTGGAGGAAACACTGAAAAAAATCAAGCAAATTGACATTTTGGTATAAGTTCTAAATAAAAAATAAAATTTATAAGTTAGCTTTTTTAGTTAGCTCAATTTAAATTAATACATAAGCATGTTGAGAATAAATAAAATGTCAAGACCGTTGGGAATAAACTGGTATAAATGAGAAGATATACAAGATTATTATTTAAGTTAGGTACGAAATATTTACTAAAAGAAATTTGGAACTTATTATAGCAAGAACTATTATTTTTAGAAGATATTCTAATTATACAATTCTGTTTTAGTTGTAATGTAGTTAAGTGTATTTTGTGTACAGTTTTTGCTCACTTTAAAAGATAATTGTGCCTTATTAAAATGTTTTAAGAACAAATTATCGTTTTATTTTAAAATGAAATAGTTAATTCAATACTGGGTATTTGTAAGGGTGGTAAAGAAAAGGTCGTTGATGTGTCGGAGTTGGATAAAACGGTAGCAAATAATTTTTAAAAAAACTTTAAATTTGCCATTATGCGATCTTTGTATCTTATCTCGATAACTTTAATCAATAATACAACAATGTGCACTTTATAAGATAAAACTCTAAATAGATGGCAACTGTAAATTTAAAACATCTCAGAAATAACAGGAAATTGTTAGAAAAATATTTAATACATAACAGAAACTAGGTTGCTAGCTGAAAATAAAGCGTTATAATTTAGTAACACCGAGGTCTAAAATCATTAAGATGTGATCTAGAAGTTTTAGAAACGCGATACACTTTTTTTCTGGGTGTTTGTTGTTTTGCCAATAATTCTAGCATTCACATTTATACAAATATCACATACATTTTAAGCACTAGGCATCTGGGTATGTAATCATTACTAGTACCATTCCGTCAAACGATACGCCGATCATAAATTATAAATTTAAACTCAAAAGTGCGCACACGCCCGTAGGCGGGGCTTGGCAACGCACTGCGTCCCGCCTACATAAACGCTCCTACTTTGTTTAGGCCTTCTTCACGGTTCATCTAGACTAGCTTCAGCGACACATTTAGTAACTACCTATTTGATTGTAAAAAACTTTTTATTTCTCGGAAAAACAGTCTAAACGTAAGTAAAATCATTAAATGCAAACTTTATAAATTAATTACAGGTTAAATTTCTATTAGGTTTTAAAGAAATTATTAGTTTTATTTACTTAAAAATGTGCAATTCCCTAACCTAAATATTTCTTAGATTATATAGCGAAATTGGTAGTGGACGTCCTATCCTCATCGATTGCTGGTTATTCTATCATTTTCATTATTATTATTATTATTGCTTTTCATATAGGCCTAATTTAAGTCCCTTTCCCTTTACCACCCTTTTCTTATAAGGAGAGGATGGGAAGGGGAAGTGGATTTGACGGTGGAGGAGATGCATATGAAGGGGAAATATATAAGGGTAGGCAACGCAGCTGCAATTGCGGATGTCGCTTCGCCATTTTGGCGGATTCAGGTGGCCGCTTGCTCGTTTGCCACCTTGTTATAAAAAAAAATGAAGGATGTCAGTAATCGCTGCATATTTCTAAAAAAATATATTAAAAAAAACTACACTTAGGACACTCTGACGGTTATATTTTACGCTATTTAATTTAGGAGTCGATTAAATTGGACAAACTCATCAAACGTGAAAGTGACAAAAAAAGCCAATAGCAGCAAAGTTTTACAAAATGTAAATGAAGTAAAATTTCTATAACATAGTACGCATGAAACCGCACGGAAAAAGCAAGTTAGGTTATAAGAAAGAAGAGTGTATGGTTTTATGTACCTAATACACTGTACCGTTAAAAAACATCTCACTTCTACTTTGCTTTCAGTTTTTGTTACTCTGAAAATAAAAGACAGAAGTATTTGTGAATTACATTCCGAGTCACGTTAAAACTTATTAAAGTGAAACACACTTAAAATCATCTTAGGTATTAGAAATTTTTCATCTTAAAATTATTTACAAGTTAACTTCTTGTCTTACGCGTTAATTTTGTAGTAGCTAAAAGCTAAGAGCCACATTCCCAAAACCACTTTGGATAAAAGCTTCTTGAATCGATTTCGAAAAAATCGAGTTAACTTATCGATTTTGATTCTCCATTTTGCGAATGACAGAAAAATGACATTTAAAATTCAGATCTAGAAAAGTCGACGGGACAGCAGCTTTTGTTATCGTTTTTGCTTTTATCAAAATATATGCCTTTTCTGCACCTGAACTAAATATTTTGGGATCTTTAATAATCATGAGTGACGCAAAAGATTCTCCGCCGCCTCAGGTTGGTTCTATTATTAGTATATACAGAAAGCCGGGCGCATGTTGCTTCTCTATAATCGATAGCGAAATTTAAGAAATATGCATACTTTAGGGTAAAATTACTAAATACACGAAATAAAAAAGTATTACATATGAATTGCAATTGGAGAATTCAAAGTTGTCTAGGAAACATGCTTATTAAAGTTTTGACTGTTCTTTACATTGCATGTCAATATTGGTAAATATTTTTTTTTTACAGGCTGCGCATCCAAAAATCAAACACGACTGGTACCAGACTGATTCCCAAGTAATCATAACGGTTCTCCTTAAGAATGCTCCAAATAACAAAGTGAAAGTTCACTATGGAGACCGCAGTGTAAGTATTTTTCTCATATTTAGAAATTAAAAAATATTTGACCAATAGAAAGTCAGATTGTCACTGAGTAACATTAACTATATTTATTACTAGACAATCTTTAATTCTGTGCGGATTGAGTCTTAAGAAAAAGCTACTATTTTTTTAACAATCCCTAATCAGGTATCCATATCAAGTGCGATTCCTGACTCGGAGTCAGAGTACAGCCTGGAACTTGAGCTGGCACATGAGATTGTACCTGCCATGTCCACATATGTGGTCACTCCCTCTAAGATAGAAGTGAAACTGCGCAAGAAGGAAGGTGTCCGCTGGACTCAGCTTGAAGGTGATGGTGAAGAGGAGAAGATTAAAGCTATTCCACAAGGTATATAAAGTCTATGATATCTTAATAATAAAAAAAACTGCCTAAGGTACCTTTAACAGAATATTCTTTTTTTTTTAGCCGTTATTGATGCATCTGGACCACAGCAACCAACCAAGCTCTTTAGAAAAGATTGGGACAAAATTGAAAGGGATATTAAGAAGATGGTAAGATAGTTTAAATAAAGTTGTTGGTACTCTAAAAACCCCGGAAATCACAGATTTCTTATCAGCTAATAATTGGCATGTATCGGACTGTCAAGTCAAAATTAATGTGATTTGCAAATACCCATACTGATTCAGAACCAAAATAAACTATTAGCCAATTATATTGTGGGGATTCTAGGAGCACACATAAAACACATTTCATCCAACATTTTTTGAAGTGTACTTTCAAGTTTAGTGCACTGTATGTAAATTAATTTATTGCAATTATTTAAAGGAAGAAGAAGAGAAAGATGCAGGTGATTCAGCTCTGAACTCCATGTTCCAGAAGATATATGGTGAGGGTTCTGATGAAGTTCGCCGTGCTATGAACAAGAGCTATGTAAGTATACCTGACAAGCACCAAGTGATAGCTAGCTGTCGAATTATCTTGATTTTTCATTTAATTAAAAATGTTCTCTTACATTTATTGAAAAAACTTTATTAAGCCCTGTTCATCATCAACTTGCCCTTGTCCCTATGGAGGGTTTGCATAGTATGTGCTGCTCTTCCTTACATTTATATCATCCGTCATTTTACACAATCCATCTTGTCTACTTTATAAGGCCCTTTTATGTCTTTATTGTCAGAAAACTTCCATAATAATAAAGGAAACTTTGTAACTCTTAATCTGGCAGTATTAGTATACATGTTCAGTTTTAAACTAAAATTGTGTTTTTAATTCATAATTTTCAATCTAGCACTATGACATAGCGGGTACTGTTTTATCAATGACTTATTTTCAGGTGGAATCGGGTGGTACTGTGCTGAGCACAAATTGGAACCAGGTGTCAAAGGAGAAGGTTGAAGTGAAGCCACCCGATGGACTGGAATTCAAGAAATGGGAGTCGTAAATGTATGGTGGAATATTCAAAAGGAATTAATTCCTTGTCACAGTAAGTGGTAACTGCCAAAGTATACTCACTATTAGATGTATGTAGGCTTTATATTTCATTGTCTATTTCCTATGCATTAATCAATTATAGGATTCAATATAAAATAATACACTACTTGAGATGTTTTTAACATACTATACTAATCTAATAAAGGTTTTAGCATTTTGCTTCACCTACTATATGTATTTTCATAAAATCTGTCAGCAAATATTGATTTGACTTTTCTTGTTTAATTCTGTTGTGAAAGATAGTTGTAATTTATTTATAAGTATTGAGTTATACCATTTAATTTTATCTTTTTACTAAAAATGGAGATGATGGAGAGATGTTTATTATGTTTTATTTGACAGCAAAACTGGATAATTAACAATTTAATCTCTTTATTTAGTTAAAGTAAATGTAACATTATACACTGATTATAAAATGCATAAGAATATTTGTTTAAAAATATTTTATATGTCGCATAGAAACTTTATTTTTAAATGAATAGATTGTTAAAAAATTTTAGCAATCTCTTTATAGTTTTTTCGTCTAGAAATTGCTTAAAGCGTATATAACTTTTTTTAACGAATCTGAGCTTTGCGATTCTTTCCTGCCTTCAATGATTGAGTTAAATTGTTAATTGAAGTGAAATATTACATAGTAATGAGTGTGTAGGAATGTTTATTTTAGAATTGTTGTAATAAGACTGCAAGTCGTATATAATAATACATAACTATAGCATATATTGTTTTATTTGTACCAACCCTTAAAAAATAAAACTAAAGTGTTGTATTTACCTTTATCGACTAGAAATACCAAATTACACAAAATGGCAATGAAATTGAGATCATGTTTTAATACACAAATTTTACTTAGACTAAACGCCTCATTAAAATTATAAAACAGACTTAACTTATACTAGTTATTAACTACACTAAAACACGCAAGTCATTTTAAATAATTTACTTTAAAGTCTATTACACAAAATACAAACATGTACATTTACAATTATCCTTAAAAAATAAATAAGACAATTACAGTCAAACAGTAGAGACAGAAAATTTACGAATACAATACATACACAATAACGTGACACAAAAACTTTACTGTGCAAAAAGATTATTCCAATACTTTAATGAATTCCGACGTTGTATAGATTATCGTACTTTCGTTAAGTTTACACTGTCGTTATCTTTTAACAACAATGTTGCCATTCCTCTTATTATGTTTGAAAAAAGAAACAACGTAGTTCAAAAGTGTTATGTTTTCGTGTACACAGAGCGTTAATTTACTCTTAATGTTAATATTTGTACTTATCAAGTCTTATTTACTAGCATTAAATAGATCCAGCGTTGCTTTGCTGACAGAATTCTGATAGCTTTGTATATGTCCTTCATGTATTGTAGATATCTCTCCGGACGTTTGTCGCAGGCCATTCCTAACGGGCGGTACTTTCTTACCGTTTGTAAGCAGTAAGCTGCCGCTAGGGGACTCTGGGTGCTCTGTAAACGTAACATTATTAGTAAACCAACAATACCAGTATAGTAGGACAGTAGCACTCAAAATCAGCACCATACAACTGGTATAATAACACTAATTAGCGCCTGTGAGCCAACTGTACTGGCCAAATGTTTAGATTTGATATTACAGACCTATACCAGATTTTAATCCAAATTCCTAACCATAGGACAAATGCAATTTACGCTAAAATTCGCTAACTTTAAATTACTTATGTTAAAAATTTAAATATCAATTACTAATTACCCTAATTTTAAATCATAATTTCGTTTTATGTCACAATTTCTCCAAAAGAATTTAAAAAATCAAATATCGCCGGCATATATGGAATTGACATCCCTTTTACTTAATTTTCCCTGTTAATTGAAATAAAGAATATATTTACCTTCATTATCAACACTGTTTGTTTTCCGTTGCATTGCAACTACACAAGGCCCTTTAGCTAAAGACCAAGAAGGCACATCTTCCTTCTTTATCGGTTCCAATATATTTCTTCTTGGTCTTAGTACATTGGGTAAATCATTTCGAGTTGCAATATCGATATTTAGTACTTGCTTTTCAACGCCATCTAGTGAGGTGCTTTTGATTATATTATCTGTGTAAGTTTTTGACATATTCATGGATTGATTGTCTCTGGTTAAAGAGTTTTCTTTTAAAGATGTTTCTTCCCGCGTTAAGGAGCCGATTTTCGCCATTTGATTTTCAACTGTGAATATTTTATCATTATCTTTAACCATTTGCGGCGTTATATCGTCAGATGTATTAGTTTCTGTGCTATCTTGTGGTGTGAGACTATTTTGTAATCTTTTCGAATCGGTTCTTTTCAAATATCCGTTTAGTTTTGGTGTCTCATTTTCTAAAGACAATGGCGGTGCTGACGCCATGTATTGACTGTACATATTACCTATAAGTTCTTCTGTACGTCTGTAAAATGATATTTTCATATGTTCAAAACACAATAGAAAAGAAAACAAACACTATATTAAGTGATATTTTTCAATAAACTGCGATTTTGGATCGATTTCAATGTGAGTACCATATCAATATTACAATATTCATTTTGATGTAAATGCAGATATTTACCTTGTGAGCGGTATAATAACAGTCTGTGGTACTCCGTTAGAAGGATGGTAGGCATTGGCACCAAATCCATCCAGAGACGAGTTTCCGGTTACCTGAAAAAAAAAATACAAACGAGTTTACCGAATGTTTTCTTTGTTCTAATCCAATGAAATCAATATAATTAATTTAAACAATACAAAATTTTACCTCCATAATTCCTATCTGCGTTGTTCTAACATGATAGGGGAAATTTTTATTTGCAAATACTGGCAGCGTCAATAGCTGTAAAACAAATTAAAAAATTAAACTACCAAAATCAGTCGTCACTCATTATATTTATTTATTATCAGAAGAGTTACCAAAAACATGATATGTCCAGTAAATGTTATAAACAGTAATACAGCTATTACTACGCTTTCCCGCACCCACTTATCTGGAAAAAAATATAATTAAAAAAAAGTGCTCAACAGTATATTTTTATCTTTTTACTGAATATTGAAAGATCAAAATATTAACTAACCTATGTATGAATTCGCAGTCAATATAAATAAAGGCCCCGCATAAAACCATAACGTACCACAAATAAAGAAAGGGCAGTAGAATGTGTTCTGAAACGAAAACATTATATTCAAAAACAAACATCCTTTCAGTTTACAAAAAATATTCTTATATCTTTTTTAATTTACATATTTAAGCTAACTGTATAAGATGTAACACGTTACAAATAGCAAACAATACTTTTTAGGCATATGCGGTTCTAAAGCAGATTGCGTTACAAATACAAAGCATATTATACATTGCATCATGTGTTAGCTCACTTTATCGGGATATTTCCTGATGGTGAAGAACGTAGCATATGCGAATGCGGCCCAAGCAGCCACACGCAGCACTATCAGCCCGTACCCCGCAGGGCTTTCGTACAAGTACAGCACCTCACCAGGGTCGAACATCTGTTACAATCGAGGACTTATATTTCCTGCCCAGACGCTCACAATACAAACTTATTAAATCTTTTACCTTAGCCTGATATACAAAGAGTACGATATAAGTGACGATGTAGCAGCACATGAAGACAGTCAGCTTGACTGTGAAGCCGACCTTGAGCCGGCCGCGTGTGATTGTGTAACCTTTTGCCATCAACACCAGCAGCAAAAGGAATGTCATCTCAGAGACGCCACATAGGAATTGACCTAGGACATGTAACAAAAAACTTTATTTACGATTTCAATTATGGACAGTTCCAGTGGCGGAAAAGTGTTGCCTGTGTTGTCCCTTTCATACTCCTTAAAACGTTTGTTAGAGTTCGTAGCCTAAATTCCTGAAGGGATCTCGATGAAATTTGGCATTGATGTAGAGGATAGTCTGGAAGAACACATACGCTATTTACTTTTTTTTTTAATTTCACGAGGACGAGGTCGCGAGCGAAAGGTAGTAGATAAATTACTTATTGATTTAATGGTTTTACAGACGTTATTACTTACCCGCAGTCCTGGCAGTCATATATACCACACCACTGACTGCATATCTGATAGCAGCCAGAGTCTGCACTAACACACCAGTATGCTGGCTCACCACTGACAGTAGGAACAGCTTGTAAGTGGAGTGCAGCAGGTGGCGGGAGCGCAACTCCACGCTGCACATCACTACCGCCACCATCAGCAGCACGTACGCGAATGTATACGCTATTAGGATAGGCAGGACATCTAGAAAGAGATTTTTGGTTAACTCGATGTTTAACTTCTTAAAGTGATAATGCAAAAAAGCATGTTTTACTACTTCCCCCCTTTATCCTACTTCCGTCATCACTCCTTAATCACATACATAGGTATTAGTTATAAAACTTACAGAACTCGTCGGCCGAGAAATGTTTATGCCAAAAGTCTCCATCTGGTCCATTAGTCATCAAAAACTTGTATCTCACATCCAACCCCTGTAACAAATCAGATATAACCCCTGTAATAAATAATCAGATTAAATTTAATATTGTAGGATGTACCTTAGGGCTATTGCAGTTACTGATCGCAATGAACCACCAGCGTTCCCTCGCTGAGCGGAATCTTCTAGAATTGTGGCAGGAGACGACAAGGCGCTCTCTGCCCGTGCTCGCCCCGCCCTCGCCCACGGAGCTCAGTCGCCTACGTTTATACCGCTCGTATAATTCCATAGTTGAACGCTTTATTTTACGCTGCAATATGATATAATATTTAAATATTTTAAGTTGCATACATAAAGCTCAAAGAAATCAGACATATTCGCGGCTGTGGGTCCTATGATGACAACAGATACCTTTGATGTAATTTAATAGAAACACAGTCAAAACACTCACGACAAACTTCGTCATCCCTTTCATTTTCATTGAAATAGACTGTGATAACAATACGTTTTTGTTGGCAATCGAAATCTATAGTAACACTTACCCCACTACTATTGGTGTTGTCGAATAATATCTCAACATCTTCTAAATTTTCGGAAGGACTATCATTTTCATTAGGATTAATAGTTTCCCATTCGTCTTCAGGCCATACTGTCGATAGATTAATTGCGCCAGTTGGTACCAATTCAAACCAAGTTGATGAATTTATATCAACTGTGGTGGTCTTAGGGTTAGGTGTGGTCGCTTTCAGAAATTGATCGTAGTACGAAGTGTTCAAAGGAGGCTCGAGTTTGTGACTTTTAGTTGTTTGAATATTCTTTTTTGTCGTAGGTTTTGTAGTTGTCGAACTGAAAAAATGTTTCATTGTAGTAAGCTATAAAATAACGAATATTAAACAAAAGATTTTTTACTTCTTCATTAATGTTAAAAAATGTTAACCTTTTCGACGCCGGCAGTTCCTTGTTAGCTCTTGAAACTATACATCCAGAATATTCCGTATCAGGATACCAGTGAGATAATTTAATTATTTGATTTTGTCCGTTCTTATTTAGCACTGCTTCTCGTTCCTTACACGACTGCAAATTATAACAATAAAAAAAAACATATTTGCAAAAGAAAAAGCTACTTTTCAGTTTAGTCTTTTGTCATGACTTTGGGTAATACTTTATGGTTACCAAATCTAGTAATAGTTAATTGGTTTAATTAAAAAAAAAAACCTATTGAATTCCTCTGCCATATGATATAAACTCACCATACTGCTGTGATAAACAGATGGCCATTGACTCTCATCATCGTAGTAAAGCAGCAAGTTCGGCATGCCCATGTCTCGCTCGAACTCTATTAAATATTCAAATTGTCCCTCCAATGATAGGAAACAAAAGCGAGATAGGAATGCCCAATTCTGAAATGTATTCAAATTGAAATCGCTACAATTACCGTACACCCTTATTTACCAAATAATTGACTGCAGTAAATCAGAACTATTTCCTTTAACTAAGTTTGCTTAACTTGCTATTTATACTTACTTCTTTAGTATCAACATGCCCCTCGACCCACTTCCCGTGAGCCCCGCTTAGTAACGATCCCGCCAATACATACAGGATCAAACATCTTCCCGGCGACGCGCTCATATTGATTTTTACAATATATTTATACAATGACTATGTGTATAGACATCAAACACCTATAAACACCTCAAAGTTTCCTTTATAAAATAAATATTGCATATCGATCTATTAAATTAGAACGATTAGGTATAAACTTCGTAAAATTCTTAATATAATTGATTTACTTACATTTAAGTTCAATCTATAAAGATTATTACATGTTTAAGAAAATGTACCGTAATAAAAATATTTTTAATATCTAAAGGAGTGGAAATAACTATCTTACAAAATATTGAGCATGTAAATTGACTTAACACCATTAAAATTAAGAAATTCTTTAAAGACTGACTGTTTTCAAATAAAACTTGTTGTCGACTATCGGTTACCATGGCAACGCGCTTGTAAAGGACGCGCTCATAGACATTGGACCTCCCTTTTTAATGCAGTGTAATTCGCTACTACGTAACAACAGACTGGGATACTTGAGTGTTTAAATAAAAAACGTGTATTCATATATTTTCGATTCGTATATTTTCTTAAAATTTAAACAGATTAAAAATAACATCTTACAAGACCCCGCACCGATACATTCTTGCATAGCCAAAACGAGAGGGAATGTTGAGCGTATACTCTTTTGCAAAATTAAAAAAAGTAAAAAAAAGTATAGGCTATGTACACACATAGTATATGTTTGCATATTATGACGCCCGTTATCCCTCGGCGATGTGAGATTGAATAAAATCATCATAAAATATTAGCACAAATTACACTTAATGTAGTAACCTAAAATATACTTTTGGTCCGCGCGGCTTATAGAAAATTATGCAGAAAAATAATTAGCGACAAAGTTTCCTAACATTTTATTATCACTTAAAATAACGAAAACCAAAAATAGTATCAGAAACACAATACTACATAAAATTAATTTATTTAACTTAAAAGTCGAAATCATTAAGGTATACTTTGATATTTGCAATATTAAAAAACACAAAAGTATTGCTTATTTTTAGAAATATGGGATAATTTCGGGATTTATATGTATTTGCAAAATCTTTTTACATACAGTAGTGCTAAATAATTTTATCTTACAATAACTCTTTATAATATTTATAGAAATATCCAAAAGAAATACAACATACAGTCGTGTCGACTTTATTGTTTCAAAGAGAAGACACTTTTAAATCCTAGGTTTCGACTAGGGATGGATGGTAGTTTAACATACTAGTTATCTCCACCGTTATTGACCCTTCAAGGTTTAAACCCCTTGACCTGTTTTCGTTTAACTAGTTGAATTTGACATAAATTTCACATAGGAATCACTCGTCGTCTTTTTGCCACCAATCTTCAAGTTATACCTTTTAGTTTGACTAGTCGAAAAAAGCAAATTATCGGTTTCATTTCAATAACGAAAAAACCGTCAACGACCCATCCCTAGTTGCGAATGCCGTGACATTTGTATTGACACACGTCTCTGTTTATTCAACAAAAAAAAAGGATAGTAATATGTTTCAATACAAGTCACGGCAATCAAAACCTACAGTAATAACGTCTATACATCCTTCATATTGCACTTTACTTAAAAGTATTTTGGCTGCTGTTGGCCACTTGTATTGTCTAATCGTGTATTTCCACTGTCAAAACCGCACAACTTATAGTCATCTTTAAAATAAGAGCGTGCGCACACCTGTGACTAAACTATCGCACAACTGTTTAGTCACTCTTTGATTCCTATAAGCTTATATGGAGGTGCGCACACTACTCGATTTTTAGATATGCAAAACAGTTAAATTGGCTGCAATTTCGACAATTGCACAACAGTTGTGCGATAGTTTAGTCAAAGGTACGTGCCCGCTCAAAAAGAGAGAACATATTTAGACAGATGTAACAGTGGAATTTACGTTTATCTTCAGATCAACTTATTGACACCAAATTACGACTAACAAATAGTACAAATATACATATTACTTAGGCGTAGCTTTGCCGATGAACTCATGACGTCACGCGTTAACAGCTGACGAACACGGTTGATGTTTGTGGGTGTCATCGGCAAACTTACGCTAACAGTAAAATCAAGTTACAAAAAATTGATAGCTGAAATATCTACTTGCATCTTGTCAATGTCACTATAAATTCATACATATGGAAAGAACAAGGCAATCAAACTATTGTATCTATTTATTCATAAAACACAAGTTTATAATAAGGAGTTAATGTCCTTAACAGAAATAAATGATTGTTTTTTTGTCTAATAAAATGACATTAACAAGAATCAAAAGTTATATGTTACTAGCCAAAATATAATGAAAAAAACGTAAGTAATGCAAACGAATTTGCAAGATATGGTGCAAACCAATTCTGTACCTTTACATACATGCCTTGTTTCAGTGGGCGTGGCCAGTTACTGACACTCCCTCAACATCTGCAGAGACTTCCTAAACAGTTCCTGCTGAGCTGCCGCATGTTTTATCTCCAACTCCGCGAGATCGATTAAACTGAAAGCCGTATTTAAGTACATATCTCTATATTAAGTAGTTTTAGACATTAATATAATGGGGATGTTTCCTAATGTTACAAATCCAAATAAAGTTATGTTTAATATTTTAAAGACAGCATTTTATAACCTATAATAACATTTAGAGACCTTGAATGTTTGTCTCAAATTAAATATAATTTAAAAACGCTGCAATATTTTTTACCCTCCATTACTCGATCTCAAACACCAATGACGTCACTTCTTCGCATATAACATGGCAGTGTGACCAACTTCAGTGAATGTCAGTGCATTTTGTAGTTATATTTTTTTCTAAATGATTGTAATAATTGAGTTTGCGTGTTTTATATTATGAGGACTCCATTATTGAGTGTTTTTATTATTACGACATAAGTTATGATCAAAACATTTTATGAATATTACAAAAGAAAAATATATCAAAATTCATAAGAGTAGCTTATAGTACAATTTAATTCATACCTGGTCACACTGGTGTAGGACGCAGTCACTGTTTACACACAAACATAATCTTCCACGAGAAGCAACAAGTGTAATTAATACGTTAAAAGTATCACCTTCTGTTCATTTTGGTTTTTTCATTTTTATCTCCATTACTAAAAACAACTTTAGACAACAAAAATTTACGAGTATTATCCATCAATGGTTCTTTCAAATTGACAGTGACAGGCCGTGACGCGAGGTTCGTATGCAAAGAAGTGACGTCATGGGACGTTTTGGGGGGAAATGAAAGAGTTGTTTTTATTTACGTGTTTTTTTTATTGAAATAATGAGTATTATATTTTATACTATTTTTTTTCGTTTTCATACACGGTTTATCTACAAAATAAAGGCTATTCCAAAAATTAGGAAACATCCCCATTGTAACAGCGTAATTAACTTCAACACAGACCACAACTCCCGCCAAAATGACGCGCTATTCTAATACGTCTAAATGACATTGACAGCTGTCATAGGGATGGGACATATATGCAAATAATCTAGTGTTGCACTGATTCTGAATCACAGTACTGATTTTCTTAAGAGTAATTGGTTGAAAAGTTTTGAATTTACCTTTTTCGAAAAGCAGCGACGCGCCTTGTACGGAAATCTAGCAATTCCTCGCGAGCGCGCGCCGATAGCTGCTCAAATCGAGCGCATGCGTCTGCTTGCACTTGCTCTGCCTAAATATTTAAAAATAAGTCAAATCTTCATTTCCATTGACGTCACCAGGGGGAGGAAGCGAAAGGGGGGGGGGAAGAATAGAAAAACATAAGATAGATATAAAAATTACTTTGGATAAGTCTAAAGTAATAGATGCTACCATCTCTCCTTATTTACGATTTAGACTATACTAGAAATTTGTTGCATAATGTTTACAAATAAATCTTATAAATTCCACCATACACGAACTGTTTTGTAGTCGGTAGAAATACAGCAGTCCGTGTATTGCGGTTTTAATGGAATATTATGTGAGACAAGCGGGTAAGGTGATCAAAGCGTGTTACCTCTTGCACCTCCATCGGCTGAGTGAGCGGGAAAGTAATCATTATGTGAATAGTACACAAAACAATTTGTGAAAAAGAATATGTATAAATTGATACAAATAATGTTTACATGGACAATATTTTATATAAAAAGTATTACGCTTTTCAAATATCTTGGCGGCTCAAGGTCCGTATTGTCTCCCCGCACCGCACTACGTCCCATCACACGTAAAATAGCCCTCTGTGCAGCGACTCGTGTGAAGTTAAAAACAGCCAAGATATATGAAAACTATAATTTAAAGAATTAATTTATAATTGTCTTTCTCTGTTAAAAAAAATCGTAATTGTTATATGTGCAGTGAAATATGAAGTTAAATGGTTGAAAAGATTGATTAATTGCTTTCGGTTAATGTGTTTAGTAGAAGTGTATAAAATATAGTGTGTTTCAATTGTTAATAACTTACTGCATGAACATCCTTATTCTTTGCTCGAGCGCGCTCCAAGTTTCTATTCGCTGCTTCATAAGCTGCCAGACATCTAAAACAAAGTATATATAATGTTACCGGGAATTTAAGTTGGCACTTCGGCTGTATTTGTACTCTTACACCTTACGTGCCAATTTAAATGCTGCTAATCTAACTCACCTCAGTCTCCGGACGAGGACGGCTTTAGCGGCGTGAGCATCACGCATGTAGTACCGCAGGGTGTCTGCCAGTTTTAAATCCTGGTCTGACGCCATACGACCTTCAATTTTCTATAAAGTACCAGCAAATATTAAAATAGTACAGAAAAAGAAATTTATTATATGGAAATAGAGGTATTGTCCCCAATTTGTCTCTGCGACCAGAGGTCTTCTGAAACCATGATATTGATGGTATTTAACACAGATTATAACTCACTAGCTATTGCTCGTTACATCGTCTGCGTGGTATTAAAAAATAATATATAATATACTCTATGTTACTCACAGATAAAATACCTCTAATGGTGAAAGAATTTTCGAAATTGGCTCAGTAGTTTTTGATTTATTTCAATACATAAAAAAATACAAATCTTTTCTCTTTATAACATTAGTGTAGATAGTATAGATTTAACATCTAGTCATTACGGTGCCCCTTAGTGTAGTGTTGCATACTAAATGTATACTATTATGAAAGAACTACTCGACTCAAGTATATTATAAAGTGTTAGTAAAAACAGAAATAGTTGTAATAAAAGTAATCACCCTGCACTTCTCGAATGTCTCAGAAGCGCGCGTGAGGAAGCGCTCAGTGGCAGGCTGCTCGCTGGTGCCGAGCTGCGTCAGGCATGACGACAACTTGATGTGTGCGTCCGCTACCTCTGTACATGCACCATCTTGTATTACTACTTTACATCATCATCACCAGCTCACTATACATCCCTAGTGAGGGGCTCGAAGCCCTAAGTTTGGGTGACTAGCCATAGTCAACCACGCTGACCCACTGCGGATTGACTTCACACATGTATTTGAATTTCTTTACAGATATGTCCAAGTGTCGTAACGATATTTTATTTCTCCGAAAGAACGTCGGGTAAATTATGTACATATGAAATTCGAAAAATCGAAAATCACGTTAGTAGACTAAATAGAGCGCGCGCACACCTTTGACTAAACTTTTGCACAACTATTTAGTCTTTGTCCTGTGAGTTTCTATGGTGCGCACACTACTCGATTTTTATTTGTGCAACCAAACAGTGGAATTGTCTGTGTAACAATCGACAATCGAAAAACAGTTGTGCGATAGTTTAGTCAAAGTTGTGAGCCCACTCTTTATCATTGTGATAAAGACATGTGTAAGACTATCTTAAATGATAAGGCCACATTAAACTTAAAATTCCATTAAAATATTGACATACAAAGTGATTAACATTTGTTTCAGCCGATAATAACTCATATTAAATTTTACTTCTTATAAGAGCTTTATCTTTCAACATTTTATTACAAAGTAAAAGTTTAGTTAATTCTCACCCTTATGTTTGGTTGTCATACGGTCGACTTTAACAACAGCTTCTTTGAGATGTGAATAGTATTCTTGTAGGAAAGCAGTTTCCTGTTCAAAGAAGTCATTGACGTCACGTACGGTCGCGCCCAAGTAGATCTCATCTGTTGTTGTTGTCATAGACCTCATCTATAAACATGATATAAAGAACTACCATAGATAAAATTAAACACAGTAATTAGTCTTATCTTCATATCCATTCTAGCATTTGCCCGCGACTCTGTCCGCGTGGAATTACTAAAACAAAAGGGAGTATGTGTTCTTCCATGCTATCCTCTACATATATACTAAATTTCATCAAAATACATTCAGCCGTTTACGCTACAAGCTCTAACAAATATACATTCATCCATCTATCTCAACTTTTGCATTTATATGACACATTTTTGTGTAAATACTTGTGGAGTCTAATATCAACTAAAAAAATTCGTGATAAATTAGTGAAAGAGAATCGTACCAATCCACCAATAAGGTCCATTTTCCCTCGAGGCTTAGCACATAGATCCTGCTCGTATTCCAAAAAGACACGTAAATGAGCATCATTCCTGAACACCGGGTGAGCAGCGAGACGCTGCAGGAATACTTCATGCATCGCTACGGTTTTCTTGAATGTTGCCAGATATTCACTAAAACATACAATATGAAAATAAGATATTTTCTTTTATACAGTATATTAAAAGTAACTGCAGATAGATGTAATAGACAATTATAAATTTACTTTGCTTTTTCATTTTGTTAAGGAATGTGTTGGTTTGGGAAATACTGCTACTTCACACCATTTTGTGTGTTCCATACATTATAAATCTGATTAATGTGTGAATTACAATATTAAACAGTTTTTTTTATAAATAATATCTATGATAATAGCACTCACTCCTCTAACTCTTCCTTCATCTTGAGGAACTCCTCTCTTGTTAGCGCACCCTCCCCTTCTCCGAGGCGCTGAAGCTTTTCACGGGATGCATCAAAATCTGGTCTTGGTGGTGCTGGGGGTATCTGAATAGATATATATTTTTAAATTTTGTAGAAAAACAAATTAATACTGGTCACAAAAAAAAGATTAAAAGAAATAACCTTTACGGTCATCAACCTTTTTAATTGAACTAAATTGTATTAAGACTCACAATATAACCAGCATATTCCTCATTCTCTTCATATCTATCATGGAGCCAAACAAACTCTTCATGCTGACGCACTACCGAAAATTGTGACTTCTGAAATTCTGGTAGAGTTGTTTTTGTATGGACAGAAAATTTCACCTTCTCTTTTTCACTAAGAGCATCTGAAATATCTACCTGTGGAAACATTATTATAGATATAATTTACCAAATAAATACAAACTCTGAAACTAGGTAAAAATGTTTAATAACTTAGATTTTAGACTGGGAACCTACTGCAATTAGTATGTCTATTATAAAGTTTACTAATTAGTGCTAAGTAGTGAGTTGAAATACTTGATGTTTGATTCACATAACTAAAGATGGTTTCTTCAAAATTAGTACATAGTTACAATTTAACTTGAAAAAATTAAATCAATTGCTTAAAAGTAATAAAATAAACACAACAAATCAACTTACTAATAAGCTATTATCGGCTAAGGATACATTTTCATTGGGCTTCTTTTTTTCAAGCTTAGTATCCACAGAGGCAGGGGATGTAACTGCTGGGGCTGAGAGGGGATCATGGTTGGTTTCTTCCACACAGTCCTGAAACAAATACATAAATATTATTTTATAATATAGCTATATTACAATAACTCTGAATCTAATTCAGTCATTAACATGTATGTATAGAGCTATTCCATAAATTTAGTCTCAAGAATTTGTAGGTTGTTGATTTGTCATTCACAAACAGTGATCGGAAGTTATGATGCAATAAATTACTTATGACTGTACCAGAATTGTTTCATTATGACCATTCTGAATTCGTTCATTATGTCTAACATAGATAAGTAGAGATTGCTTCATTTTATTGTTTTACAAGTAAAGAAAATTACATAGATATTTCTTGAAAAGTAAATTAACATAAACGTAATTGATTGTGTCTATATAGAGTTTGGAAATAAGCAAAAGACGTTATTGCTGGATAATAATGTTGACTAATATTACATCTTTACTCGTCGAAATCCACGTCACGAAATAAGTCTTATTAGAATACAATAAGCACTAACTTGAGGAAGAAAATACCTACTTGATGTCTATTTTGCAAAGAATATTATTCACATTTAATAAGTGTTGACAAATTATTATTATCGTATTTAAATTAAGTTTGCTAGATGTTGGTTACGCCCCCTAATGTAATTAAGAGAACAATGATTTAAATTATTCTATAACAATCTTACCATCATTTTATAAGCACGTATGAGATGCCGGTCGTGAAATTTATTATATAAATTGCACCGTACTGTAATTATCTAAAACACTATAAAGCACTTTCTAGTTTCAGCTAAACAAAAAACAAATTAAATGGACAAGACAAATTGTCAAAAGTCAATCAAAATCAGTCAGTCAAGGACTAGGGACGTTCAATCAGATAACGATTTTATGCCGATATTGATGTTTAACTAGGGCTGCAAAAAGAGTCTGGTTTCAATACTTTCGGTAGTTTTTGGACAACTTCACGTTGTAAGAAAATCAAACATTAACATAGTAATTTATGAGAAATTAGTTAGATATTGTATTTAATTCTATACATAAGCGATAGATAATAAGAAAAATTAAAATCAATATTCTAGTTTGGAACAATATAAAACTCCCAAATTAAGTTTTTTATTCATGTCGACAACACTCAAAACTACGGAAATCGAAGGACGAAAATGGAATCGCGCAAAATACTTGTTGTTTATAATTTATTTAATTGAAAAACATATACTATTTCTACGAAATGGGTACGCAAAAACCTGGAGAATGGGCAAATTCACTGATAGCACGATTCGAAGAGCAGGTAAGTTTTTTCGTGATCATTTAATTTTATTTTTGACCCACCCTAAAAATTAATATTTTCTTTAATTATGTAAACAATGTTGAACTTTTATTTCTTGCCTTTTTTAAAATCATTTAAATAATAGTTTCCGATTTTGTTATGGGCTTAGAATTTATAAACATGTAAAACTTTCATTTATCTTCCACATCTTGTATTGCCGCCTACACAAAGATTAAAGTATGAATTATTGATCAGTGTCGCTAAAACTACTGGATATTTCATACTTAGCAATTTAAAATTACTTACAGTTATCGACATGAACAATGCAATGTTCAGAGATGTGTAATTAATTAATTTACTAATTACTGTTTCACACCAAATAAAATATTTTAATGTTATAGAGTACAAAGATCCTTTAACACAGACATATAAAATTTCAGCTTCCTTACAAGACTGGGGCTCAAAACCTTCATTCTCGAATCAATGAAGAACAATGTAAGGCTTGCTTGGTACAGATAAGTCGAAATCGATTCTCTCTGGTCATAGCTGGACTTACAAAGATATTACAAAGAGTCAATGAATTGGTAAGTATACAATCTATTATATATCTAATATTCATATACATATTGTACCTAATCTTATACTTCAACTAACAGACACTGAATGAAGTAATAATGTCCACTCATTTACTTTATAAAAGTAGATTTATAAGTTTGTAACTAATTTATTTCTTTTTCTCGTCACCTTATTTCACCTTTCATAAGTATCAGCCAACAATATCAACTTGTGTGAACCGGCCACAGACAGAGCTGGAGAAAGGCTACCATGACAGTCTTGTAATTGTTCTGGATACATTAGAAATCTGCCTTAGTTCACAACCTAAGGATACAACGAAATATGATGAAGCTATGAATGTTAAAATACTGCTAAGGGAGGTCTGCCAATTTATTGGTAAGTGATTTGTTAAAGCAATTTCATTTAACACTATCATAAGTTCACATTGTTGATGTTATCTCTTTTTTATAAATGGGAATGAGGGAGATGACAGTATGATATATGTTTTGTTTTACATTTAGAAATGTTTAAATGTTCTTTTTCTCTTCAAAGATCTTTTTTTTTCTAGATATGAGGAATGAAAGTAATATCAGCAACACATTGTTGAGGCAGCTATCCAGTAAAGTGCTCTTTGCCTTGAGTCTAAACTTTTTTAGTGCTGTCTTCAATAGAATTAGTGCCCGGTTACAGGTAATTATTTATTTTATTTAAAATTTAGTAAAAAGTACTGTAAATAATATTAATTTTATAAGTATTAATATTTTATGTACTCAATTTTCATATAGATATTTTTTCTTTTTCATATAGGAGTTGGCATCTAGTTCAGAAGAAAACCCTGATTACACAGATATAGAATTAATACAATACATAAATGTGGACATATTGAGGCTTATAAAACTGTTAACAGGTATTGAATAATCTCATTTTAGATATATCTACTCTTAATATAGACTCTTCGTAAGCTACTATAATTAATGACATTTACAGAATCCATACAGAAATTTAAATTACTAAGAAAATCCGCACACATAGTGCTGGTTTCCTCCCTTGAAAAGGCCATATGGAATTGGATGGACACCTATCCACAGGTAAGCTTTGCTAAGCAAGAACTTGCACTGACACTTGGTAAAAATAATGTAATCCCTTACCTTCTAATAAGGCTTTGTCTCGAAACCCATATTTACCAAAATCTACATGATAGCAATAGAGCCATCAGTGATTCATCTAAAATTGGTGAGCAGATTACTGGCTCACAGATCTTTTAAATTTGTTCAAGTTTATGTTAATATTGGCCTATATCTAGCAGATTTTCACATGACTATCACTTCAATACTACTAGAAATAATTTTAATTGTCTAATAGTAGCGGTCTCCTAGTAATTGACTACAACTAAATGTTTTGTATGTTAGGAGTTTGCGGAAGTGCAGTGCCGGCCTAACGAGGAGCTGAGCAAGTGCTGCGACACGCTGTTCGACCTTCTACAGGACTGCTTCTCTGATAACAAGAAGTCGCGCGTCGCCATGTGGCCGCTGCAGATCATGCTGCTACTCTTGAACCCTGTTAGTACCTGATCACCAGATCACCAGGGTTTAGAAAAACTATTGAATGAGTTTCAGGGTTCACCTCTGATGCAAAACAGGAACGACACCATTCAAACACTACACATTTAGATTACTAATAATTTTGGTGAAAAATATTCTACAAAAAAAGTAAAGATTTTCATGATATGTGTAGACAATTAAAATGAATTCTTTTTTTTTGTAATACATAAATCTAATTTCTAAGATGAGTTTTTTAAATTGTAATTGTAATTGTTTAACACATTACAGAAAGTTCTAGAAGAAATAGTGAACGCAGACAGTGGCGCCCCCTGCAGTCCGCGACACACAAAGAAGAAACATTTTATAGATTCTGTTAAAAGAGGACTTAGTAAGTTGAACTATTTTATTAAGATTATGTTATAATTAAAACATTTTTGGGTATTCGTGAGTTAGTAAACACACAAGATAATCTTTGTTAAAAAGATTAAATTTAGCGTAGCAAAGTGAAGCCGATGATAGAACGACCGAATAATTATTTTCTGTGAGCAATTCAATGCAATTTTATACATTTTTTTTACACAGGTCCACAGAACAATTCTAAGCAAATGACGGAAGCGGCGGTGGTGACTTGCGTCAAACTATGCAAAGCCTCCACATATTTGAATATTGCTGACTCAGGAAATGTCACTTTTATACTTGTCAAGTCTGTTATCAATGATCTCAAGGTATTATTCTATGAAATATTTATCAATTTATTATTATTTACTTAACAAGAATAATTTTACAAATTACAATCACTATTATTGTTGTGTCTATGTTGCTTATATTTTTTATCATTATTACTTTAAAAACGAACAAAATTTAGTTGTACATTATGACCATTTCTAATCATCTGCATTTATTTATTTTTTAAATTCAGAAATATTGTGCTCATGTCTAGACCTAAACTCCTATAAGGAGCCTATTTAATCACAAAATTTATTTTCCAGTCACTTTTATTCAATCCATCGAAGTCATATATTCGTGGGAACTTAATATCCGGGTATTCTGAACTGGATCTGATGACGGATTGCTTCGTGTCCTTATTCCGTATAATGCCGCACAACAACGACGCACTCAAAGTCTGTCTTAATCTAAACGCACATATATCTTACCACTATGTTATAGTTAATTCATTACTCAGGTGAGTTTGTTAATATTCTTTTATATTAAAAAATGAAACTGGTTCTCTCTATCTATCTATCTATCTATCTATCTATCTCTCTTTCCCACATTGTGGTGTTAGTTTGCTAAGTAAATTTCTTCCACTTCGTTCTATCCCCGGTATTCTGAAGTGAAAATTAGTACTCGCAATGTAGTTGACTGAACACAGTAAAAATAAAAAATGTCTTTTAAAGCCGCGGTAATACTCGGACAATAACTTATCTATTACTTGTTGTGAAATACTTTGTTATATACTTGATAATTTACGTGAACTGACAAAATTTTTTAGAATCATAAAACAGCCACGCCTGCCATGGTGGCCGCAAATAGAACTGCTCTATCCGAGAGCTGCGGAACTGAGAGCGATGTTCACGGATACACTAAATAAGGCCACACAAGTATGTATACCCATTTGAGTTGGCACGTCGCAAATATGAGCACTCTTTTGTTTGACGTGCCATCTCGTTAATCAAACTGAAAGATGTTTGTTTACCAACATATCTTTCATACCAGTACAAATGTGTACATCTTTATGTTACAGGGTTATATTGTACATACTCCTCTTAGAATGATATCATTGTCTTTAAAATCAAAGGAGGTTCAATCGAAATTCAACAAATCAGAAGAAATGCCTGCGTATAGAAATCTTTTATTATGTTTGGTGAAACTGATACATGCTGATCCTATGTTATTGCTCAGTGTAAGTTTGTATAATATGTAATAAAAAGTTTTTTTTTAGTCTATATCGGAAACATCACTAACATCTGATAAAAAAAAATGTTTACAGAACCCAGGACGTTCCGGTGTAGAAATACAATCATCGACAACGGAGTTAATAAACGGTTTAGTATCGTTAGTCCATCATACTGGTATGGGAGAGATCTCACAGGAGGCTATGGATGCTCTACTAGCCCTGCACAGACCTGATAGAGTCACCATGTGGAACCCCGAAGCACCACTTAATACTTTCTGGGATATTAGGTGAGTATATTTTGAGGTGCAATAACTGTAAGTGACTGCGCACACTAGTGACTAAAATATCGCACAATTGTTTAGTTGCGCTTTGATTCTTGTGATCTTATATGGAGGCTGCACTACCCTATTTTTAGTTGTGCAACTAGACAGTTGAATTGGCTGCGAGACAATCGCACAACTGTTCTGCGATAGTTTAGTCAAAGGTGTGCGCTTGCTCTACCCTGTCGATAAAGGCTTCCAAACTATAGATTTTATTTATAACTGCAAATGTAGTCAGTGTTATTTGCTGAAATTACCACATTTTTATCGATTTAAGAGTTGTGACGTTTGTAATATAGCATGATTTCATATACAATTTGTTAAAACGCATTGTCATCTATCATAACTTAAAACAATACAAAATTATTTCCAGTTCGCAAGTTCTCTACAATATAAGTCAAAAGTTGATCCAGCGTCAGATCGGCAACTACCGTGAGGTGCTGCGTTGGCTGCGAGACGTACTTACTTGTCGCAATGAGTTCCTGGCTAAACACAAGGACTACGCCAACGTCGGCTCACAGATACCGATATGCAAACAAGCACATATCAAGCTAGAAGTAAGTTAATACTTACAAGGTCTTACATAGTTTAGTCATAACATATTAACGTTCATCAAAAGATATTACCACCACCCTGAGACAAATACTACATTTACGGACGCCATTTATCGAACGAAACACTTCGTAATATCGCTTACAATCCGAGGGACGTTGAAATTTTATCGTAATTTGAGTTTAAACTTGATATGTCGTTTCAGTATCCTGCCGTGAGAAATATAAATAAACTACAATAATGTAATTCCTTGCAGGTGGTGTTCTTCATGTGTCTGTGGTCAATCGACACGGACGTGGTGTTGGTGGCGATGTCGTGTTTCGCGCTGCTCTGCCAGGAGGCGGACATCCGCTGCGGCTCCGACGAGATCAGCACGCACTGCTTGCTGCCGAACTACGCCGTGTTCCAGGAGATAGCGCATACTTCCACTGTATTAACTACTGGTAAGGTTATATGGTCAAATTGACCATATGACTCTGATACGTTCTAGTAAAAAGTGATTTCAAAGAATATTTTGAGAACATTTGCGCTCTATCCTTCTGCCGCGTCTTCACTTAGCTTAGGTGGAATCGTGGTCAAGCGTTGGTTTATTTATGTGAAAAAAAAAAACTAACTTTGAATATACTTCCGCAAGAGGGTATCGGACAATGTAGAGCTCTTGTAAGAGTTTTTAATATTATCAACCATAATTTAGTTATGACAAAAGCCGTAGTCGATTAAATAGTTACAATCATTATAGTAGACATCTTTTTATTAGAAAAATATTATTGTAAACGTATGCTATTCTATTTTAAGCAGCCAGCCAGGATATGGGACGAGGTTGCTATTATAAAAATATCCACAGTAAGTATTCTTATGATCGAAAATAAATAAGCAAGTATACTAAAGACAAAAATTACATTCGAATTCAATTAGAAATGGATATTTTTTGTGTGAAATATAAGAAGAGTAACATGAAATACTACTGTTAAAAATTATATTTGATTTATTTGAAGGCTCAGCCGCTCTACAGAAGCGAATAATGGCATTGCTGAGGAAGATAGAACATTGCGTGAACGGCGTACAGCCGGTTTGGGAGGAGACTTTTAGATGTTGGTAAGTTTCTATCGACAACTAGCTGTTTCCTGCGACTTCGAGCTAAATTAACAAAACGATAACGTAACTTTTAATAGGTTAAAGAATTCTTGAAATCGTCCCAGTAGCTTTTGTTATTCCAATGCATACAAAAATCTAAATCTTTCCTCTTTGTAAGATTAGTACAGATATTGATATTTTCGTTGTAACCATTGTTAAATTGTCTTTTTTTTATTGATATTGAATTGTGACTCATGAAAGGTATATATCTTTAGGGATTCTCTATGCAAGCTGCTACAGAAGTACCCTAAAGGTCAAAGCGAGCGGCCGGAGGAGCCCCCGGAGCCGCTGCACCGCGCCGTCGCCAAGCGCCGCGTATCGCACCACACCAGCAGCGAACACGACTTTGAAGTAATTGTTTTTTTATACTTTTATGAGGGATGAATCATATGTAACAAGAAGGACGTAAGTTAAGAGTGTTGTACACCGGTAGATGTAGTCGTAGAAAGAGATGGATGTATTGCGTGAAAGGTGACATGATCAAGAACGGAGTAATATCTGAGATGACGTATGATAGTTATGTTTAACGGTGGTAGAGCCCGCTTTAACATCTTCGCACGAATGGGTCGGCTCGCCCGGTGTAATACCACGACCACACAGAAAACAGGCGTGAAGTGGAGGTAATTCCGCTTTTCGGCTGATGAGTGTGGTGCCGAAGGCCCAAATTTAGTCCCTTTCCTCCTCACCATTTTTCTTATAAGAAAAGGATGGGAAGGGAACGTGGATTCGACGGTGGAGAAGACGCATAGGAAGGGGAAATATCCTGTTTATGTGCGTCTCCTTCGTCGATTAAGGGTAGGCAACGCATCCTCTATTGCGGATGTTTATGGACAGCGGTAGCTTCGCCATTTCGGCGGATTCAGGTGGCCGCTTGCTAGTTTGCCACCTTGTGATATAAAAAATAAAATGTGTAGGACGAAAACCCGGTGCGTCGACACTACAGGAGTACTATTTAATATGAGAAATAAACCACAAATTGTTTAAATAACCGTTTAAATTATTTACAGATGCAAATTCAAGAATGGGCTAATATAACATCTTTTCTATGCGCTTTGGGCGGAGTCTGCTTACAACGGCGACCTTCCACCGTATGGTCACATCTACATGGTCTTGGTATGCCACACACCTTTTACTGTTTTTTTTTAAATGATATATTACTTTAATATTTGATATAAACTTTGTTATTTTGTTATAGATACGCGAAAATACAATGTCTTGGCAAACAGCTCTCAGGAGGTTCAATACTGTCCCGTAACACAGTAAGTTACTTTTTTCTTAAAAAGAGGAAGTACAGTAAAGTACCCACCGAGGCTCATATTGCCGAAACACCCTTTATAAAAAGAGGATATTTGTTTATAGTTATTTGCAATAGAGTGTAATTGTTCATTGTAAAGATATCTTACTAATATTCTAAATGCGAAAGTTTAGATGGATGGATGGATGGATGTTTTTTACTGCATATCTCCAGAACAGTTTAACGACTTCCGCTGCATTTTGGTAATGACGTAGAACATAGATTGGTAAGACACACAGGCTACTAAGTTTTGTTTATTTCTCGGAAACGGAGTCGCAGGCGATAGCTATGTGTGAAAATATGAAAAATTTTTACATTCACTCTCATTTTTTAATAATATCGTGTATAAATATATTCTTTTCAACAGATTTATCGGTCAACTACTCCGCTTACTATTGTGTAGTAATGAACGATTTGGTCAACAAATACAAACTCATGTGAAGGGACTGGTTGGTCACGAGATGTCGCCCGCTTTGTATCCTATACTCTTTGATCAAATCAAAGCTATTATTGATAAATTCTTTGATCAACAACAACAGGTAAAATAAATTATTATTTTGAAGAAATAAATAAATAAAAAATCTCTCTTTGTGTACAGAAATATTTCTTTAACAGTAATACTAAAAGGCTTTTGATTACATAAGTATTTTACATGCTTTATATTTTACTTGTATTAATCAATCTTTCACTATTGAAGTTTTTTTTTCTTGTTTTTATTATAGGTAATGCTGACTGATATTAACACACAGTTCGTAGAGCATACGATATTTATAATGAAAAGTATTTTAGACAACAAGAAGACAGGTCAACCGACGGAACATTTGAGCACCACTTCTATTGAAGGCCTCATGCTGGCTATAGTCAAGTATGTCATAATAACATACATTATAAATGCAATAACAATCGCACTCAGAGTCGTTAAGTATTAATTAACGGTATCTTTAGAAACCAATTAACAACTATAGATGGTTTATCATTAGTTTGGATTTTTAAAACAAAATCTTCACTAAGGTACTTTCTAAATAATGACTTTGAGTGTGTAATTGAAATGTGAATTTCAGATACGTCCGCCATCTAGATATGACAGTTCTATCTGTGCATATAAAGACCAAGCTCTGTCAAGTTGTGGAAGCTATGATGAGCAGAAGAGACGACCTCGCCTTTAGACAGGTAAATTCAAATAAAAATTAAGCTATACAATTTATTAGAGTTACTCATTTGTTGTGTAATGTTATCAAATTCATTCATTTTTATGTTAAAGAATAGTTTTAGTGTGTTCAGTTTTCGTAAGGAAAGCAAACTTATGGTTTACGGTGATATTCTCTGACGTCAGACGTATCTTTATCGATCTGTTTATATATTAATTTGACGTTCTAGGAGATGAAATTCCGCAACAAGATGGTGGAATACGTCACAGACTGGGTACTTGGCACCAGTCATCAGATATCACCGCCATTACGACCAGATGCCACTTCTATATCAAGGTACGTTTACAGTTATAATTACAATTTAACTCTCAATTTAGATGAAATTTCTGTACATTGATTTTCACAGAACATATATTCCACTATTGTATTACTTGGATATTGTTGTCTTTTGTTGAAAACCTTTAGTAACGACGTATGTATTGCTATCTCTGTTCATTTCAATAAGAGTGAGTGGGATGACAATATGTAGATACCTGGTATGCTGTCGCGAGCTGGACCAGGCGTGTATGGAGGCGGTGGCGGCGCTGCTGAAGGGTCTGCCGCTGCAGCCCGAGGAGTCCGACCGCGGAGACCTCATGGAGGCCAAGAGCCAGCTATTCCTCAAGTTAGTGTGTTTTATAAATAACGAGCTCCCGTGCTGCTTCATCCGCCTTAAATTATAAAAACTTTATTTTATTGTTTTTATTGATAAAAATTATCAATAGCAAATTTCAAAACTCAAATGCACAAATGACAATGAAGGCCTTTGACATTGGATAAGAATTACCGTTACCATAGCAACCTTGCTTCTTTTATGTTGTCAGCTTGTAGTTTTCGTCCTGTTCCCGCATTACGGTTTTTGCAAATTATTTACTACCTAGGTTTAATAATGTGGAAATATGTAGCCTAAAGCATGTCGTAAGTGTAGGGTTTTTTTTAATTAATAAAAAGGAATTATTCAAAAATATACTGTGATTGCTTACATCCTACGTAACTAAGTAATGTGTGTTAACGCTTTATTATATCAGTATAGAAGTATAGATATAAATGAAGACGATGATGTCGACGACGACGATGACGGTGATGATATCTAACTTTCTCAATCTGTTAAAAATTAAAATAACAAATGTTTTACAGATACTTCACATTATTCATGAACTTACTGAACGATTGTAACGAGGTGGAGATGGCGGAGGGTCCCGGCAGGCTGGAGGCGCTGCGGAATGCAACCATACAAGCCATGTCCAACTTGCTCAGTGCTAATATTGACTCCGGTCTCATGCATAGTATTGGTAAGTGCAGATTTCCACTGAAGTATTTGTAAAAAAAAAGTGTCAGCTTGTTCAAAGAATTCTTTTCAAATACAGGTAGGTAATATAGGTAGTTTTACAGACATGGTAAAAACGAGTTTATGCATTTTTTTTACATGCTTTGTTGTAAAATTTGATGGCCTTTTGTTTAAAACAGATTCCAAAACAATTTCTTGTAGATTACATTTAAAATGTTACTAGTTTCTTTGTAGACTCCCCCTTACTGCTTCGTAAATGCCCTCTTGCTCTTCCGTGGTGTAACATAGACCAATTTTGGGTTTAAAAAGTATTATAAATCATCAATAACTCTTCAATCCATGTATTCTAGACCTCGGGTACCACCGAGACCTGCAGACGCGCGCAGCCTTCATGGAAGTGCTGACCAAGATCCTGCAGCAGGGCACGGAGTTCGACACCCTCGCGGAGACCGTGCTCGCCGACCGCTTCGAACAGCTCGTGCAGCTCGTCACCATGATATCTGATAAGGTATACTATCTTCTATTTCTTTTTTAGATGATAAGGAAACTGTATACCATCAACATCCTTGCTAGTATTTTCGTATAGAAGAATCGAAGGTATAAAATACATATAATTCTACTAAGAAGCTTAATAGTAGTTCCCCCTTTTTATTTTATAACATAAGATGGCAAACACGCAAGCGGCCACCTGAATCCTCCAAAATGACGAAGCGACCGCTGCCCATAGAAATCTGCAATTGCAGATGCGTCGCCTACCCTTATCCGACGGAGGAGGAGACGCACATAAAGAGGATATTTCCTCTTCCTACGCACCTCCTCCACCGTCAAATCCACTTCCCCTTCCCATCCTCTCATAAGAAAAGGGTGGTAAAGAGAAAGGGACTTAAATTGGGCCTCCGGCACCACACTCATCAGACGAAACACGGCATTGGTTTCATTTCACGCCTGTCTTCTGTGTGGTCGTGGTATTACACCGGGCGTGCCGGCCCTGCAGTGCTAAGATGTTAAAACGGGCACTACCACTTTCCCTAGATCAAGTCTATATAGATAGATCTACAACTGGTGACCCCTAAAATCGATAAAATTTATCTATTTTGATGATCAAAACTAGGTCAGAACTGAAGCCATAAAACTTAAGTATAGACTTGCTATAGTAATGTTATTTTGTCGCTTCTGTTCATGTTAACCGCTTTAGACATTATCACATACTAATATCGATGGTTCAAGTATAATGTTTAATAATTTTACGTTTATTATCAGGGGGAGTTACCGATAGCGATGGCACTGGCTAATGTAGTAAGCAATTCACAAATGGACGAGTTAGCGCGCGTCTTCGTCACATTGTTTGACGCCAAACATCTGCTCGCGCCGTTACTATGGAATATATTCTATAGAGAAGTCGAGGTAAACGCCTTTATTTTTTTTAAATATTTTTTTTTTGTTAATTCAATAATAATATTATAGAGAAATGATTTGTATTTTTGTATGTATTGGAATAACTCAAAAACTACTGGGCCGATTAAAAAAATTATTATTAAAGACTATGTTATAACTGAGTGCCATAGGCTATGTATTTTTTTTACTTTTTTTTTTAATTTTACGTGGACGAAGTCACGAACAATAACCAGTTAACTGTAATGTGCTCTTTTATCCCAGGTAACGGATTGCATGCAGACATTATTCCGTGGAAACTCTCTAGGCAGCAAGATAATGGCGTATTGCTTCAAGATATACGGCTACGGATATCTACAGTCTCTGTTGGAGCCACTCATATCGACTTTACTTGACCAAGCAGATGAACAGCCAGAATTAAGTTTTGAAGTCGATACTGCAAGGTAAGTTTTCTTCAATATAAGGTCAAGGACTTTAAAAAGTATTTATGTCTTTAACACGAAAAATCCTTTAAGGAGTATTCATAATAAAACATGTTATAATTAATTATAAACTCAAGTAATAACGTTATTCCAATTTTATTTTTGTCTGTGAGGTTGAGGTTTTGATTTTTAATTATCATGTGCTTCGTTTGTAAAACAGATGTTAATGTATGAATTGAATGATTATGAAAACTGATATTGTTGCAGACTTGACCCCAGTCAAGACATTGAGGTCAACCGCTCCAACTTGATAGAGTTGACAAAAGAGGTTTTCGACCGTATCGTCAATTCCGCGGACAAATTCCCGCCTCAACTGCGCAGCATGTGTCACTGCCTTTATCAGGTATTTTAAAGTTGACTCCTATTTAATCTATTTTTTGCAATTTGATTATTTGATTTGTATATTTATTGGTATTCATTCATTCGTAGGTTCTGAGCAAACGTTTTGCTCAATTCCCACAAACAAGTGTTGGTGCAGTGGGAACAGTTTTGTTTTTGAGATTCATCAATCCTGCTATTGGTAAGTTAAAAAAAATGTTTTAAATTGTTACAAAATCGCATATTTTGGTTAAAATTATCGCTTTGTTTAAGTTGTTATAAGCATAAAAATGTGGACGTAATTGGTCCTTCGAGTCAGATTTTTTAAAAAATTTATATATTATTCTATTTTTTGTTATAGTTTCCAGTTTAAATATTTATAATCGTTATATTTTAGTATCGCCGCAAGAAATGGGTATCGTAAGTCGTCCTGTGCCGTCGCAAGTGAAGCGCGGTTTGATGTTAATGTCCAAGATCCTGCAGAACATCGCGAACCACGTTGAATTCTCAAAGGAACAACACATGCTGCCATTTAATGATTTCCTACGAGCTCACTTTGAATCAGGAAGGAAGTGAGTGTAAAAAAGAATTACTTTTGAGTATTAAAGATCAAATGATTTCTCATCTAACATTCTTACTATCCCTTTCTCTTTCACTCAAGAGAGATAGACCTCTATATCTATCTCTCCACCACTCTTTTACTTCTGTAGAGTTGCAGAACCTAGCGGTGTTCCACTGTAAAAGCTGCAATAGTTTGAACATTTTGAATCGACACGCGAAATAAAAGTCAATACAACGGAGCCTATAAATGTATCTGTTCGAAAAAAGTCTGTTAGTGATAAGTTTGCACTCACTATCTAATTAGATATTTGTAGGTAGAGACGGAGTTAGTCTAGTTGTAATGAACAATGTAATTTTTCTTGGCAACACCGCGGATTTCCGCGACTGTACATAAAATCTGTATCTTTGTAGGTTTTTCATCCAGATAGCATCAGACTGCGAGAGTATAGATCAGACATCGCACAATCTGTCGTTCATAAGCGACGCTAACGTTGTCGCGTTACATCGTTTGCTGTGGAACCATCAGGAGAGGATCGGCGACTATCTGTCCTGTAGTAGGGACCATAAGGCGGTCGGCAGACGGCCCTTCGATAAGGTAACCCGTGCACGATAACATGACACCTTAATCGATGACACAAGATTCTTTCGACCACACTATAATTTAATATAATGTAAATCGTGGTTAAGCACTTAAAAAATTTAGTTTTAAAAAACTAAATTTAATATGGACAGTGACTGATATTTGTAGTGTACATGATTTTCTAGTTGTGGACAGTTCTGTACAAAGTATAAGTCTGTATGACAGACCTTAGAAGTAAGATTTTCTTTGTATGAATTGTAATTCTATTTAAATAATGTTTGCATTTATTGACATTTTTCTACAGATGGCAACACTTCTCGCCTACTTAGGTCCACCGGAGCATAAACCTGTTGAATCGTAAGTCAGATAACATATTTTAAATATATATATACTTTAGAGATGTTTTATTGATCTTTATACAAAATTTCCAGAACGTCAGGTCTTCTGTTCTCGTCGTATGCCCGGTGGTCATCAATAGACATGTCTTCGACGAACTTCGAAGAGTTTATAGTGAAACATAATATGCATGAGAAGGAAGAATTCAAGAGTATAAAGAGTTTGAATATCTTCTACCAAGCCGGTACAAGCAAGATTGGGAATCCCGTGTTTTATTTTATATCCAGACGATATAAGTAAGTGTGTACATAAGGTTTTAATTATTATGATTGTATTTCGACTGCAGTTTTCTCAAATCCTTTTAGAAGTAAACCAATACATTTCTGAATTAGGACTTACAATTTTTATAAAATTCAAAGGGGAAATGTCCTGTTTATGTGCGTCTCCTCCTATGTCAATTAAGGGTAGACAACGCATCTGCAATTTCGGTTGTTTATGGGCAGAGGTTGCTTTCCATTTCGGTGGATACAGGTGCCCGCTTGCTCATTTGCCACCTTATATTATAAAAAAAATAGTTATGTTTTTTCATAGAACTGTGGTAAAAACTCACAATAAAGATATTTATGTAATGTCAAGTAAATTGTTTATTTTTTTATGCAGGATAGGGGAAGTAAATGCGGACCTGCTGATCTACCACGTCATACTGACGCTAAAGCCCTTCTGTCAGCAACCCTTTGAGCTGATTGTTGATTTCACGCATACCAATTCTGACAACAGGTTCAGGTAATTTTACCTATATTTTAAACTATTTATTCAAATGAAAAAAAAAAAGTAGAGTCTTTAATCGAGAAATGTAAATGATACAGTCTCATTAGACTTCATTATCATGAACTTGCCCTTATCCCTTACGTAGGGTCGGCACAGTATGTGCTGCTCTTCCATACATCTCTCTCAGCCTTCATATTTGAATTCACAATCTCATAAAACTTATCGTTAAATAATGTAATATACAGTTAAGGTCATAAAACGAGGATTTCTGATTATCAGATAAAGTTGCATAGAAATAGAACGAAAGTAGAGCTTGTATTGTTTTGTTCTTACATCTTCTTACTGCTATTACAAATGCTAATGTTTAGATGGATGGATGTTTGTATTAAGACGGTTTGATAGATCTCAATGAAATTTAGCACTTATGTTGAACATAGTCTGAAACACATAAGCTACATAGTTTTTTTAATTCCGCGCCGATGGAGCCTCGATTGAAAGGTAGTTTACAATAATTTACTGTTTGGTTTTAGAACGGATTTCCTGCAGAAGTGGTTCAGCGTGCTGCCGGAAGTGGCGTATATCAATATCCACGCGTGCTACATCTACAACTGCAACGGCTGGGTGCGCGAGTACACCAAGTTCCATGAGGCGATACTAGCGCCGTTGCGGGTAAACTCACATCTATACAGATTATACAATACTAAGGGCCTGTCCCACCACTGGCTGATAGAGGCGCAGATAAAGGAACAAAATCCGATATTTCCATCAGACATTTTACACGTTAGATTGTTATTAGACAATTTACAATTTGGTGGGACAGGCCCTAAGAGATACACAACAAAATGAACACAACATTATAAACGCGAATTTGCTGACAGACATGTGTCATGATGACAATGTTTGTTTTTCACATTTAAAAATCGTTTTTTTGTTATAAGCGACACAGATAATGTTCACAAAATATGAAATTATGTTTCGATGTTACACTCCAATTCTACTGTATAGATTTTATATGAAATGCAGCTCCTCTAAGATGAAATTGTGTCGATTTGAAAGACTTTTTTAAAAATTCCATGGTTTATTTCTTCACAGGGAAACCGTAAACTAATATTCATAGACAACCACACACGATTGACCGATTTCGTGGATATTGAACAGCAGAAATTGCCCGGCGCCACTCTCGCTTTAGAAGAAGACCTTAAAGTTTTCAATAATGCGTTGAAACTTTCGCATAAAGATACCAAAGTCGCCATAAAGGTAAAAAAACAAATCCCACCAAATACAGCTTGTCGATATTTTTTTTTATTTTACTTATCTATGTAAAAAAATAAAACTAAAATTTTGATGTTTTATCCACAGGTTGGACCTACTGCCCTACAAATAACATCAGTTGAAAAGACAAAGGTACTAGGCCTGCCGGTACTACTTAATGATGTATACTACGCTTCCGAGATAGATGAGGTATCTTTTCTTCTTACTATCGTATTAATATTATAAATGCGAAAGTTTGGATGGATGGATGTTTGTTAGATTTTGTAGACTAAACTGCTGAACGGATCTCGATGACATTTGACATAGATGTAGACAGTCCGAAAGAACACATAGGCCTCTTATTTTTGCTTCTTTTGAATCACGCTGATGGAGTCGCGGGCGAAAGCTAATAATTTGTATTTTTTATACAAAAAATCGTATCTTTTCAATATCTTAATCTATCATACAGGTTTGTTTGGTGGATGACAATCAATTTTCCTTGTCAATAGTAAACGAATCGACACCTCTCAGCTTCATACACAATGATTGTGATAATATCGTCCAATCTATTATACATATACGAAACCGTTGGGAACTCAGTCAGCCGGTAAGTTATTATATTATTTACACTATTTTACTTTCTTACTAGCATAATAAATGCTGATATTTAGATGGTTGGATGGATATTTGTTGGAAAGTATTTCTAGTAGGGTTCGACAGTTCTCCATGAATCTATGAAGATAAGGAATATAATTAATTCCCCACGTTCGATGTTGCGAACAAAATGTAGTATAAAAGATGCTTTTAAAAAATTACTCACGGTGTATCCAAATAAATCGGTTCAACCAACTTTTGTCTCAGTCTCCGCCCACAAAATTTACGAACACGCCCGTGGTCACGTACATCTTAGTCAGAATAGAAATCTAAAGAGTTTTTTTTTATCAGTAGTGTAAAATCTCACATTAATAAAACATTGTAAACCATACGCAGATTTTGATGTGCAGTTTTTTTTTAAATAAATGACTATATATCCAGCAAGACTCAGTGACAGTACACCAGAAGATACGTCCCAAAGACGTGCCGGGGACGTTACTGAACATGGCGCTGCTCAACCTCGGCTCCTGCGACCCCAACCTGCGCACCGCCGCATACAACCAGCTGTGCGCGCTCACCGCCACATTCCACCTCAAAATAGAAGGACAACTGCTAGAAACATCTGGTATGTTATAATCAATCAGTGAAAGAAATTCCTAAAAAATACATTTTTTAAATTTTACATTTGATAGGTGGCGCTGTTATTAAAAAAAACATAAACCAGAAAGTGTTAAGATTGAATGTGGATGGCTACAAAGGAAGAGGAAGACCGAAGAAAGTATGGATGGATTGTGTGAAAGAGGATATGCTTAAGAAAGGAGTGGATTCAGATATGACGGCTGATAGAGATGTATGGAAGAGCAGCACATACTGTGCCGACCCTCCATAAGGGATAAGGGCAAGTGGATGATGAGGTGGCGCTGTTATTAAAATTATTATAGTGAATAATTTGACAAGTGTTTTTTAGTTTCTACTAGTATTTTTGGTTACAGGTCTATGCATTCCATCGAATAATACAATTTTCATAAAATCAGTAAGTGAAAAATTGGCTCACAATGAACCGCATCTTACTCTTGAATTTTTGGAAGAGTGTATTCAGGTAAATTTTATTTATTTATTTAATGATACATATGTCATTTTTATTTCGTTTTTATTACAAAAGTGTATTTATTGCCAGGGTTTCCGAGGATCTACAATAGAACTAAAACATTTATGCTTGGAATATATGACTCCATGGTTAGCTAATTTAGTTAGGTAAGTTCCTTGATGTAACAATATATACTGGTGTGTATCATAATTATTTAATTAAATAATATTTTTTTCTTTGTCAAAAGATTCTGCAAGCCGTCTGACGAATCCAGGCGACAAAAGCAAGTGGCACAAATACTAGAGAAGTTAATAACTCTTACTATAGAAGAGACGGAGATGTACCCTTCTGTGCAGGCCAAGATCTGGGGCTCCATTGGACAAGTACCCGAGCTCATTGATATGGTACTGGATAGCTTTATACAGAGAAGTGTTAATTCAGGTGAGAATATCATTAAAAAAAATTATTCATTGTTTATTTTTGATTTTTTCCAAAAACTGATATTAGAATATTTTCTTAACACATGTCATGCTTTTCTATAAATGCCTGTCAGGTGAATTAGGAGCATTAAACGTGTTAAAATCTGTTTATATTAGGTCTGGGTTCACCAATGATCGAGATAATGGCGGACACGGCGGTCGCGCTCGCCTCCGCCAACGTACAGCTCGTCTCTAAGAAGGTCATCGGACGCATGTGTCGGGTGAGTGCTCACCTTTACAGTTATAGCCTTGTTACCGCTTCATTTATTTGTTCATTATTGTAGTAAAGCCTATTTATTTGGTAGATTTAATATGTATGAAACAAGCGATTTAAATGTAGTACTTAGTTTTGTAAAAAAAAAATTGTCTCGTGTCCCATTGATTCGTATAATTTCATTTCGAAATTGGGTTTTTTCTATTATAAAAGTTACATGAAAGAGAGGTTATCAAAATTTCTTTTCGCTCTCTCTCTCTCTCACTCTTTCATATCTTACAATATTGTGTATTGTAATTTGTAATGCATGTTTGCATGATTATATGTTATTTGAACATTTTGTAACCATGTAAAAGTAAAAATTACTTTGGAATTAAATTCACATTTTCTTAATGAAATTACAAGTTTGTAAAAACGTTGAAAGTTTAATTTAAAATGTGACGTGTTTATAATATCCCAGCCAATAGTATAATTATTAAGTCCTTTTCGCAATCACTTAATTTAATTGTTTATTAATAAGCTTAGATTGTTAAAATAAAGCTAATCGAAGTCGACATTTATTAAATCATTGGAAAAAATGTAATATTTTAAATATTTGTTGTATAAATATTTGTCGATATCGATAAGCGTGGACAATCTGTGTAAATTTATGTGTCTCCCACAGGCCCTATCCAAACTGCCCAATAATATTCTGGGTCCCGTTACCCCGGCCACTGTGAGTTTTTTCTTTTTAAATTATTTTTATTTGCGTACAGTTTTTTTATATATCAGCACTATTCTAGCTTAATATTTTTTTTGTTTTCTTTTTTGATCTTAGACCTTTTTTATTTAATAGTCAATTTTACGTTGTAGGAATGTATTGGCCGACACAATTCCAAATTCCTGTTTTAATATTACTATAGTCCTCATCCATTTAAACATCTAAGTATTGTGTGTATTTTTAGGTTTTTAATAATATTATTAAGGAGGATGATTAAAAAGCAAAATAAATACAATATAAACACATTCAATGCTTTTAAAATTGTCACGTATTAAAGTCGACTTGCGGATCGATTCTGTGGCATTGAACGTGTTAAAACCTTATTAAATTTCTTGGGATAATTGATTGAATATTTTTATTAAAAGTTTCAACTTTCTTTTAAATTATTATATTTCGTAGGTGGTGGATAAAACTTGTCATTCTCCGACAGCGATGTTAGAACAGCACATGATGTGGGACGATATTGCTATACTGGCTAGATATTTAGTAAGTATATTACACCTCTACTCTGATTTAATTAATTTACAAATGTCTCAGTAACTTTTAAGCTCAGAATCATTATGTGATCATTAAAAATTGTGATATTGTAATTTATTAAGAAACAGTTTGATACTACAGTCAGCTGCATAAATGTGTATACATTTGCCAAGCTATAGAAACGTTTATACGCTTTCCAAAAGAAGAATTCACGTGACCATTAGTATATCTGACCTTGGATGTACATTATTTGCGGATTAGTAAATAAATATGTTTGAAACCGAATTAAATCTATACTAATATTATAAAGAGGACAGATTTGTATTTTTATATGTATTGATATAACACAAAAACTACCGGCCCGGTTTAAAAAAATCTTTTACCCTTAAAAAGGAATTTATCTGTGCATGGGCTATATTTTATACTATTTTTTTTTAATTCATGCTAGCAAGTGTATACTTTGTAGCAATAGTAGGGGCTACGGTTTCAGTAACTCCACGGCTAGCGCGTATTTAATAAGTGGACACCAATGCAGCTGACTGTAGTGTCGACAGTGAGAAGGTACGCGGGATTATTCCCAACCGTCAGCCCGCTCTGTCCTCACGTGGAGACAGATGAGATTAAAAACTTTCATTTGTCCCACCTTTTGCTACAAGGTGACGGTTGCAACTTATATCATAACGGTTCCATCTGTCACATTATTGGTGATAGTGAGATTTAGGTGGGACGGATGAAACTTTATTCTGCCGTGGGGACAGAGCGGGGTGACGGTTGGGTTAATCAGGTATGTGATGTGCAGCTGATGTTGTCGTTCAACAACTGCCTGGACGTGGCGCGACACCTGCCGTACCTGTTCCACACGGTGTCGTTCCTGGTGTGCTCGGGCACGGTGCCGATGCGCGCCGCCACGCACGGCCTCGTCATCAACATCATACACTCACTCTGCACATGCAACACGCCCAGCTTCTCTGGTTAGTATCTTGTTCATTTATTATGTAAAGTCATATAACAGCTGAAGTGGCAATGGGCAGGTCACAGTTGTCAAGCCAGTGACACCAGGTGGGGAAGGAAAATCCTCGAATGGAGGCCGAGAAAGGGGACCAGTAGCATAGGGCGTCCTCCATCCAGGTGGACCGACAACTTTGTGCGGACGGTGGCAAGTCGTTGGATGCCGAGAGCGAAGGACCGTATTATGTGGAGGGTATTGGAAAGGCCTATGTCCAACAGTGGGCGGATAAAGGCTGATGATGATGATATAACAGCTAAACTGTTGATAACTGCGTTGTAGCATTCCCTAATCAACGATTCAGAGTTGGACAATAGCGTTCAATGACTTGATTGGCGTTTAACATTAACATTAACTGGTGCTAGTTAGTATATACAATCCATGCAATGCTTCCGCTACTGTCCAATTGTATTGGCTGAATGTGAACCAGGCATAAAGGACTAAAACTTTACCATTTTTTATTTCATCTTATTTCATTCATAATTTCAATGGCTATGGCAAATGGCTTTAAACAATCTTGAAAATTTTGATTTCAATTTCCTTCCTTTCTCTGCGTTTGTTTATTTTTTAACCTCATGTTTGGTAGTCTTATGCAATGGGTTTTTGTTTGTAATTTATACAAAATGGTCTATTATTTTTCAGAGGAGACTCAGCGGTTACTTATGATGTCGTTGGACGAGTTCGCGCTGCCCAAGTTCTACCAGATGTTCGGCATCTCCAAGGTGAAGTCGGCCGCAGTCACCGCCTTCCGCAGCCCTTATAACCGACACGGCGGAGACTGGTCAGTCATACTTACACTTATGTACTGAAAACTAACTAAAAAGGTATATAGTAGTAATGTTGATTATATTCATGAAAACTATGCAACGTTTATGAAATTTTGTTGTGTACTTGTAATTACAAGAAAGCTTAATTTTACGATGAGTTTCTCCAAATTCGTTCAACTATTCTGGTGTGGAGTTCTGGGGATATCGGACATCTATGAGCACCCAGACTTTTACTTTAATCATTCATTTCTTATTTAAATTCAACATCTTTATTTGAATAAAATATTTACATGTAAATGAATTAAAAACACACAAAAGTTAGCCTATGTGTTTTTCCAGACTATGCTTTATATCTATGCCAAATTTCATTTAGACCCGTTCAGCAGTTTAGGCGCTAAACTCTAACAAATATCCATACAAATAGAAAAAAAATACATTTTATTGTTAAATGTTTAACATATCTATCTAAACTTTCGTGTTTATACTGTGCAGGTATTCAGAACACTCGTACGGTCCGTGCACGGAGTCGTCGAGCGGCGGCACCAGCACGTCACTAGCGCCCTCCACCGCCTCGCACTCGCACTCGCACTCGCACTCGCAGTCGGACCGCGAGCGGCTGCCGCTGCAGTCGCTGGAGACCATCACTGACGCCCTGCTCGAGATCATGGAGGCCTGCATGCGGGACATACCGCACTGCGACTGGCTCAACACATGGTAACACCCGCCAAATAACCTATCTGAACAGTTACACCGTTCATCATACAGATAAAACTGTCAGAACCGAGCATATGTAGTAGGCTTTATGCATTTACAAGTTGTAATACAGTAACAAATGCATAAAACCGATTGTTATCTCTTTTTTACGATTTTTTTTTAAATTATGAAATGGCAAGTGAGCGAACGGCCACCTGTATTCGCCTAAAAGACGAAGCGAATGCTGCGCATAGACATCTGCAATTACAAATGTGTTCGGAAGAGACGCACATAAAGAGGATAATTCCACTTTGCTTTGCGTCTACCTCACCGTTAGATCCACTTTCCCATCCTTTTCTTATAAGAAAGGATAGGAAGATAAATGGACTAAAATTAGGCTTCCGGCACGCAAAACTAAAGGATATGATACATGTTTCTGTGTGCTTGCACTGTAAATGAATAATTAAAACTACTTTATTAGGAATATTTTACTGCCTCATTCAAAATTTGATATGTTTTCAGGACATCGCTAGCTAAAAGTTTCGCTTTCTGCTTCAATCCTGCCCTACAGCCTCGGGCTTTGATTGTCTTCGGGTGTATTAGTAAGTTGAAATCAACTTGTAATAAATAAAAAATAAAATAGAATAAAAAAACAAAAGTGAGTAGGGTATGTGTTCTTCCAAACTATCCTCTACATCTATCCAAATTTCATCGAAATCCGTTCAACCGATTAGACTACAAACTCTAACAAATATCCATCCATCTATGTAAACTTTCGCATTTATAATATTAGTAATACGTTCTGTTACACCCCTTGATTGCATCCCATAGTACACATCAATCCTTTTCTTGCCCACTCAGCATATTCATATTCCATACGCTTTCCGCTACCCGACCCTTCAGACTCATCCCAACAACCCAGACGGTAGTCCAATTTAATCTTATAAACCGTTTTAATCCGACGCTCATAACAGTACTATTTTTAAGGTAAGAACGTAAGTGATGACGATATGAAGCAGTTGCTGCGGATCCTGGTGAAGGCGCTGGAGTCGTTCAACGACCTGGCGCTGCTGGAGGCCCTCATCATGTGCCTCACCAGGCTGCAGCCTCTACTGCATCCGGTTAGATATCTTACACCTTCATTCATTTTACAACATCATAATACCCTAGTTTTAAAATCGCCTTATTCTGATAAAACTGTCAAACGTATCGACACATATTACTGTCTCTATTATTTCAAAGATAATCAAAATAATAAAGGAAGACAATCTTAAAAGTTATTGCAGTTGAACTCCATATTACCTTTCTTCAAAAAGTAAGTCTGTTAATAAATACAATAAACTTTAAAAGGGCATTTTTATATCAAAAAATCATTTAACTGTCGAAAAAATTATAATTTGTATATACTTTGTTCAGGAATCACCAATACACAAGGCGCTGTTCTGGGTAGCTCTGTCAGTACTGCAACTGGACGAGCCCACACTGTACGCGGCGGGACTCGCACTTATGGAACAAAACCTACATACATTAGATTCACAGGGTGTTTTCGATGATAAGGTAGATATTACATCGAATTTGTACATAGAATTTTGTTGAGAAAAATACCTACTGTAATAATTTTATGTTTTCAGACATTGGAGCAAGTTATGATGGAAACCAGGGAACCTTTGGAATGGCATTTTAAACAATTAGATCATGCTGTGGGCTTAAGGTACCGCTCAGTTTTCATATTCCTAATTTTGTGTGCAGTTAAGTTTCTGCTACAACTAGAGAGCGCGCTCTGCTCACATATTTAATATTATCTGTTGCTCGCGAATTCGTCTGTATACAATTTTGAAAAACATGGCTTTGTTACTGACGACGTAGCTTTATAATATTGCAAATGTTTTTAAAATCGGTCCAGTAGTGTTTGTGTTATTTCAATACATACAAAATACAATCTTTCCTCCTTATAATATTAGTATAGTTACAGTAATATGACCTAAAATTGCGTACTATTTCATATAATTAAATAATATGTTAGGTAATAGTGAAAATATTGTAATAATAAATAGATGAGGCATAGTGAGGAAATTTTTACCGGCATTTTCCCTCAAAGGTATATCAGTTCTCAAGTTTATTGTCAAGTCCTGTTTGATAATAAAATATAATAAGTTCCATCTTTTGTATTCCAGTTTCCGTTCTAACTTCCACTTCGCGCTGGTGGGTCACCTGATCAAGGGGTACCGGCACCCGCAGGCCGCGACGGTGTCGCGCACTTGCCGCGTGCTCGCCGCGCTGCTCGCCACCGCCGCACGCGAACGTAGAGACAAGTTCCACGTCGCACCGGAAACTGTTGCTTATCTTACAGGTAATATATGGTTTTTGGTCCTTCGAGCTAGGATAGAGTTTAACAATGGTAGAGCTTTAACATCTTCGCACGAATGGGTCGGCTCACTACAAGCAATACAACGACAACACAGATGACAGGCGTGAAGTGGGAGAAATTCCGCGTTTCGTCTGTTGAGTGTGGTGCTGAAGGCCCAACATTGGTCCCTTTTCCATTCCACCCTTTTTGTTATGAGAAGGGATGACAAAGGAAAGTGGATTTGACGGCGGAAACGCATAAGAAGGGGAAATATCCTCTTTATGTGCGTCGCTTCGCCATTTTCGCGGATTCAAGTCACTTGCTTGTTTGCCTTTATATTATAAAAAAGGATGTTTTAAGAAAATAACTTGAAAACTTAGTAATATTTATTGATTTCCTAAAACTCAACATAATTAAATTAGCTTAACCTTTTTTAAAAATAACAAAGTCTTTACCAAACTTATGCTAAATCAATGATTTAATGTGTTTTTGTGATTTACAACATAGCTTTGGTGTGCGTGAGTGAGGAAGTCCGTTCCCGATGTCACGTGAAGCACTCCCTTCCTAAATGGCTGCCGGACAACTGCGACCATTACTGCCCTACTGCTGAACATCATCAGGTAAATAAAACAAGGAATATGGCATTTTATTCAATAAAATGACATCTTGCCCTACGAGTTTACTATCGTCTCGAACATATGTATAACTAACTGTTCTTTTGCGGCTTCATCCGCATGAACTTATAAAAACTATTTTATTATTTCCATTTCCGAAACTTTCAATAGCAAATGTCAAAATTCAAATGCACAAATCAAAACTAAGTCTATTGGATGACCGTAACTATGGCAAGATTACCTTCTTGACGTAGCTTCTAGTTTGCTTTTACTTATGTCTTGTCCTTTTCTTGCATAAAGGATTTTTGCAAATTGTTTACTTCTTAAGTTTAATAGCGTGAAAATATATAGCCTAAAGCGTGTCGTAACTGTACGGTTTTTTATTAAAATAGTAATTATTCAAAAACTAGCTGTTCCTGTGCGGCTTCATCCGCATGAAATTATGATTTTTTTTTACTATTGTTTACGTTTGTCAAATTATCAATAGCAAATGTCAAAATGACATGACATGGCAAACCTTGGCAATCTTGCTTCCTTGATGTTGGCAGCAACTTATGGTCTCTTTTCACATTAGGGTTTCTATCCAAAATATTTACCCCCTAAGTCTAATAGCGTGAAAATATATATCCTAAAGCGTGACGTAAGTGTAGGCCTTAAAAAAAGAATTATTTTAAAATATGCTGTAATTGCTGACATCTTAGGCAACAAAGAAATGTGTGTTTACGCTTTATTATAATAGTATAGATGTGCTGTGATTGGTGACATCTTATAGACTAAGTAGTGTGTGATTACACTTTATTATATTATTATAGATATAAATAGTATTAGTATAGATATAAATAGATGCATTTAACGTGTAATTTAATTTATTTGACAGTCGTCTCTCCTGATCCAGCCGACGTCATCGACGCACCCGTCATGTCAGAGCCGCCGTCAGAAGTCGTGGGATGTTCTCGACCAGGCCGCTCTGTCGTATGCGCACGGTGGTGAGATTCATTATATTACTAACTTACGCCTGCGACTCCGTTCGCGTGGAATAAAACTAAAGTAAGTAGCCTATGTTTTTTCCCAGACTATCATCTATATCTATGTCACATTTTATCTAGATTCGTTCAGCAGTTTACACTACAAACTCTAACAAATAGCCATCCAAGATATAATTTATATCTTACTTATATTATAAATGCGAAAGTTTCTATGGATGGATGGATGGATAGATGTTACTACATATCTCCAAAATAAGAATGGATCTCATGAAATTTTGACACAGATTTAGAATAAAGTTTGGAAGAACACAAGCTAGTTACTAAGTTTTGTATTTCATTTATTTCGCACGGATGAAATCGTTGCCAAAAGTTGTAAATTAGCTAATCCTGTAAGTTATTTATATTTCTTTGAATATCAACGACATTTGGTAATATCCGATTTAACTAATAATATTAATGCACAGGTAAGTCGCCGACTCTACATCAGTCAAGTAGCGGCGGCCATAGTCCTCATATGATGACCATATCTCACCAGGTAATTTTATACTATACATATGTAATTTATTTAACTTTCTAGTTAATTGACGGAAGTAAGAAATGTTTGCGGTTTGACCATTTGTGTCACGTGTTGTATTAGGCAACATTGTTGTTAAAAACTCTCCATAGAAAATTAATAAAAAGTTCGCGAATAGTCAAGTATTTCCGTTAAATGTGGTTTGATTTATATTCTTTTAGATGCAATATATTGTTTTAAATCATATTCTTTTCTAAATTAACAAAGCTATTTGATTTATATATATTTTTTTAAAACACGTTAAGATAATCATTAGGATATCTCTGATCCATAACTATTAGATAAAGTTTCTTATGTGTCATTTCTTTTAGATTTATCATATAACGAAATATATTATCTTCTTAACTTTAACGAAAAACCTTTTCCGTTACTATCTCATATCATATGTGAAACAAAAATATTTAATCATACTTCATTGTCTATTCTATGTGTCTATGAATTTCAATATGGGGACATGTTTTTAATAAAACCATAAATTAACAAACACCAAAACTTATTACCGAATGAAAAAGATGTGGCACTACTCGCTTCAAAATGCATTATTTAAAAAAAAAAACGTTTCCCCATATTACTATCTGAAATCATTAAATACTATCTAAAAATATTTCTTTTCAGTATACTTAGAGCACAGTAAAGTCGCCGTATCGAATCATACTACTATATCATTGTGTTTTTTCATGCAACTTGTTATGGATTTGGTTGATCCGTGTATCGTTTGTATTCGTATAAATTAATTAACACAATTGTCATGAACCCTGTCGACGTCCGGACGCTTTGCACTGCTTACTCTCTTAGACATCGGCTAGAATGCTTTTTAAAACGCAACGATCCTTCTCCGTGCCTACCTCGAAAGATACTATCGGACCTCCGCGGGTGATTATAAGTTTTAGAACTTGCAAAGATGTCTCATTAACTTATGTTAAACAATAGTCAACATCAATGAAATAATATTTGATTACATGACTGCATCTGCAAGTTATGTGACCATTAGTAATAAGTGTAAAATTAAAAGAAATTCGCCCGCGTAAAAAATATATCCTATGTTACTCACAGATAAATTACCTTTCTAATGGTGAAAGAATTTTTAAAATCGGCCCAGTAGTTTTTACGTGAATCGAATACATACGAAATTCAAAAATAAAAATCTTTCCTCTTTTTAATATTAATATAGACATAGACTACACTAAGCTAACTGTTTAGTTAATTATTTATGACTCTAAGTCCGTCTTATTGTTAAAATGTTAGTGCATAAAACGGTAGTGTTTTTTCATATCTTTGCAAGTTCAACATCACAACTAAGCAACTTTATTTCACAAATGCACATTTTTACACACGATTTTACAAGTAAAGTGCTTTGTATAATAATGTTGCTACTTATAATAAATAGGGATGAAATAAATATTTTTAATGTTATTTAAAATGTGTTAAATAGAAGAAATCTCGACCCTGCATGATTTTAGCCCTTGCGAAATCTTGCGATATACAAAATTAAACCATTATAGTATCGTAACATTTTGAAATCTAAATAATATTTTTTATTACAATAGTGCGTTTAGATCAAAAGCTTTTTAATAAAATTCTCTTTGAATCATTAACAATATAGTCTGCATACAAATTTCAAAAATCAAATACTCAAAACATAATAGTTACAATATACTACACAAAGCTTTTATAGATTTAGAGTAACCCAACATTTATATGAAAATTGTGATAAATTCCTAGTTTTTTCTTATCCGTACCCATCAAAGTTTTTATAGATGAATGTGTCTGTACCCTTAGCTTTTTAAATTATCTCCTAATGAAAAATCCTAAAGTTCTTTGCTATCTCGAAATAGAATTAACTAAAAATATCTAATACCAGAAAGGGCTTGTCTTTTGTGGAAATATTTTAGGTGATATTAAGGTATTAGAATATAACTAAATTAGTTCATAAAATCTTTTTTTATTTAAGATTGATCGCCTCCTGCTGAAAATGTAATTTTACGTCTAATTGTATTCAATTTGCACAGCACAAAATTAATAATCGTCACAAATACAAATGTATTATACCAACAATTTCGAGATTGCACCATCCTTTATCCGTTTTCTTCTATAGTCGTACCCTATCAAATATTACTGGAGACATTTTAATTTAGTCGTATTACGTTTAGGACAGCGAAGGTCGCGCGCATAGCGTGCAGCACGGCGTCGCGGGGGACGCGGCTAGGGAACACGGGGACGCCGACAGCGGGCTTGATGTGAGTGGAAACAATCATTTTATATGATAAACCATAAACACTCCTGTTTTTCACATGAATGCATGTACAAAAACATGGCCTTCTCTCTCAATCTTTGTGAAAGTATAGGGATAACGATAATTTTCTAGTTTAGGTGTTTTAGAAAAAAATACATTTCGTTTGGTCGCAACTCGACCCGCACAGATATTTGTATAGACTTATATTAACCTGTTCCAAAACAGTCAAGTAATTTTAATTCTAAGCCAAAATGTTAAGAAGTTAAATGAATACAGGGTGTGGATGACGACGGCCGCGGCTCACCGGGCAGCACAGATGATACAACAGACAGGCCTTCTTCTACCAAATCAGGAGACAGCGACTATCCAGAAACTTCTACAAAGGTACGTATAATATACACTAGTTGTCACATACTGTTTCACTTGACGCCTCGATCTCTTAGTACGATGTTCATAAGATATGTTCGGATTATTGGCATGTTTAATGCAAAAAGTTTTTTTGATAGGTTACGTAGAGTCTTATGCTTGTTGTATTTAAAAAAATGGATTTATTTCAGCAAGCATCGACTGATAAAGACACGACAAGTCCAGAAAGCAATAGTCTGTTGGATCCCTCCGTGCTCTCAGATTTTACAACACAAGCGCTCGTTCTTACAGTCCTAGCAACGCTGGTCAAGTATACTACAGGTTAGTGACTATTGCAATTTTCAACAGAATAAAAATCGATACTACTATTATATGGAGAAAAGATTTGTATTTTTGTATGTATTGAAGTAACTCAAAAAAGTAATGGGCCGATTTCAAAAATTCTTTCACCATTAGAAAGCTACGTTATCGCTGAGTAACATAGGCTATAATTTTAAATTTCACGATTTCGTGGACAAAGTCGCTAACAGCTAGTAATATGTAAAATTATACTGATTTGATATATTGATAAGGTTCAATATCGTATACACATTTATGGTGAATTTCTTATCTTTACAGATGAAGACGAAATAAGAATTTTATATCAATACCTAGCGGAAGGTTCTGTCGTATTCCCGAAAGTATTTCCAGTTATGTAAGTACAATACACTTTAAAAAAATAACCTATAGTAATGTTTTATAGATTACTTTATAAGTATTATGGTATTACGATTTTCAAATATTTTGACCCGATTCGCGAAAACTTAAGAGCCGCCAAGATACATGAAAACTTTAATATGACCTGTGCCTTTCGAGAAAGCATTTTTATAAACTTTTTATAACACTATAAAGTTTTATAATTTTATTATATTTATATGTATGTACAGTCACAGTCTACTGGATATGAAGATCAACCACGTGTTGATGCACTGCCACGACCAGGTCATACTGAGCGCGGTGCAGAGCATTATACAGGTCAGAATTACTTTAAAGTACTTATTAGCTAATTAGTAACTAAACCTAGCTTTAACCCGCAACTTCGTCCGCGTGAAAAACAAAGCAAGTATAAGTTCTTCCAGACTATCCCCTACGTATATGCCAAATTTAATCGAGATCCGTTCAACCGTTTAGGCTGTAAATTCTACCAAACATCCATTCATCTAAACTTTTGCATTTATAATATTAGTAAGATAGTGTATTAAAATATTTATTTTTCAGAATATGATAGCGTCGGAGGACGCAAGCCAACAACAGCTGCATTACATGCAGAGTTGTGGTTTCGGAGGCTTGTGGCGATTTGCCGGACCCTTTACTAAGGTATTGTTTACATATTTAACCTGAAATCAAATTGACTACTAATACATAGGTCAAGTTAATGTGCTTAAATCACCCGATGTGTTGTGCACAATATATTTGAGTAGTATAGTGTAAAAAGTTTTATAGTAAGTACATAATAAGATATGGTTTTTTAATGTCTCGCGATTAGCTAATACTAATAAAAAGTGTCGCAGCGACACAAAGTTGGTATTGGCGTTCGACAATAGTAGTCTCAAGTTGTTTCGAATTAGTTCTTTTTTAAATTGGTGTAAACAGTGACATTTATATGAATTTATTTCAGAATCAATGTACAGCGGAAGGCAGCGAGTTGTTCGTGAACTGTCTCGAAGCGATGGTGGAGACATGCCTGCCCGGCGACGACAGCGTGCGGCCGCGCGCGCCGCCGCCGGACCCTGACCACCCTGACACCAACGACGTTAGATACACTGGTACACACTCCTATACTACCTGTTCAGTCAGCTTCGTCCGCATTCAATTATAAAAAAAATTGTTTACATTTGTCAAATTCTCATTTGCAAATGTTAATAATTCAGTTTAGTTTCTTGTCTATGGCACTTCCTTAGCGTACTGGGCCAGTATAGAGTGTTTTACAATTGTCAAAATTACCGTTACCTATAATAACATTGCTTTCTTAATGTTGGCAGCTTGTAGTTTATGGTCCCTACCAACATCCATCTAAACTATAAAAGTAGTATGACTATCGTGTACTAACTGTCGCAAGCAAATCCTTTCACGCGGAATTAAAAGAAAACTTAATTATTATCAAATATACGATAGACGAGCAAAATCTACAGTTCTACTTTATAACATTACTTTCAATTTTACATAGGATTATCTTAAGACATAGTAAATGGCTTAAGATTGTTTACGGAGAAGACGTCGATTTTATGACATTGGAGTTTTATATATTGTTTCTTACAGGTGTACTACGACAGCCTACTATATACTGCTCTACACAAGATACATAGCAAAAGGCTAAAGTAAGTAGTTTTCATTTCAATACTGACTTACGATACGCGATATAACAATAATGGATTTATATATTTTCAGAAAAAGACGCTTGGTACCCAAACGTAAAGATAAGTAGCAATATAAAATATTTTAATTCACAACGAAATCTACATGTTTTATACATAAATGCATTTTAATATTTTTATATAGAGAGATACTAAATCCATTTGATTAGTGATAACTTTTGCATTTACTATAAACTAAGCTTCCTACATATGGCACGCTTTAACGTTAAATAGATTCAATATTAATACATTGATTTTTCAGTACCAAGAAGTATATGTAAAATATTCTTATACAAAAAGAAAATGATTTTTAGTTACGTGACGCACCTTAGTACAATTATCTTCTGATATTTAAAACAATCAATTAAGTGTATAAAAGCATATGAAAGAGAGAAATAGAAATACTTTGACCGCATCTAATAGAAATCCCGGCATTTTTTCAATAATACTCGTTGAAAAATAAAAGATAGTAGAGAATTATGTTGTCTAGAGTGGCGCTGGTATCGCAGTTTGTTGCGATACTAGCGCCACTCGGGTCTATAAGTTTGACGAACTATAATATATCGACAAACATGTAAAATCCCTTATTGATGTTGTAAATATGCTTTAATATATTTAAGTTCAATGACAAAGATGAAATCCACCGTTAATACGTAGTTTTTAAGATTATTTAAAAGTAACCTTAGATCTGACAACAGTATTGTTTCATAAATACTAAATATTTGAATTAACAGATCTGAATTAATCATATTTAAAATATCTTAATGTAAGTAAATTGATTATATGTTTTGTGTATGTGATTCGGTTGACTTAAAAAAGGCTCTTTCATTAACAAATGTTGATATAATAGCTTTTTTTAACGTAAGATATATTTTATTCGTCGATGTATCCCAGACCTACCCGAGCAAAGCTAGGGTAGCTATTATTATAATTGTTAAAACATAACCCCTTTTTGCACAATGAAAAATATATTTACAATAGAACTAGATGTATTTAATTCACGTTGTAAATGTTTCTCTATCTGATTGATAACAAAAATAAATTTATTAAAAATGTTACAATAATTTAAAAAATGCGCCTAATTTTTTAAAACAATTATGTTTAAGACTGTATTATTATCAATAATTTGAAATTAATGATCTGTTATATTTACAAAAACATTATAATAAATAAAACTTTACGCGCTATATTAGGATTTATTAGTCGTGCACAATTACATGAGACCTTAGTTCTATGACGTCACTCTTTATAACCTCAGTATAAAAACTATAGTTAAAATTTTTAATGACATGTTAAGTTTCAATCGTATAAATGTAGTATTGCTTATTTTGGATAATTAGTAATACGAGTCGATTTAAGTTCCTTGTAGATCTAAATTTCGTTTCAAATTCAGTTTTCAATCAATGTATAACCTTACCAAGAATATAAAAATCCTTGCCTAAAGGCGTATCTTTACTATATTCCTTTCTTATGTACGCAAATAAATTAGTTCCATATCATTTTGCAAATTGAGTAGGGTAGGGTTTTTATATTCTCGGTAAAGATTTAATATATTTAAATGTGCTTTTGTTACATTAAACTTTAAAATTGTTAGTTATGTACATTTATATGTTATCACGTATTTTAAAGCTTTATAAAATTACAATTGATTGTTTCTAAGATAACGTGCACTTACAAAGTATTGTTTATTATCTAATTTACATAAAAGGCCTTTGAGTAGCTAAACTCTTTTTGTACCTGAATACCAGTTATTTGTTAATGTCCAATATCATGTTGCAAGTTGAGTTAGTCTGAAATCTTTTATGCTAACGTTAATATACAATTGAAATTATTTCACGAAAATTTACAGGGTAAATAAATTTTAGATGATTTTATTTATTTTTACTACATTATAAATATGACAAAAATTGTTTGTGTATGGATAAGCAACTTTTACATCAAACTTTTTAGTACTCAATCATCATCATTTTATTTTATGCTTATTTGCCTCATATTGATCCTTGAAATAATTTTTGGGAAGATCTGACAAAAATTTCAATTTATAAAATAATGAAGTTCAGGTATTAAGGGCCTGTCCCTCTACTGGCTGATAGAGGCTCAGATAGCTTAACCAACCAACCAAACCAAAATCCGATATTTCCATCGCATATTTTATACGTTGGATTGTTATTTGTCAATTTACAAGAATTGTGGGACAGGCCCTAAATATCGAAATATTCAAAAATCTAATGAAAATGCGAATAATTTACATAGCAGAGTTATTTTTCAAATATCCACTTTTGATGTAAAAAAAAACTAGCGATATATTGTCCTATTCCATTTGTATGAATCATGTATTACTAAAAAAGAAAATCTAGAGGAATTGATATTTCATAGCATATATTAAGTTTACCTACAAAATGTAATACCTTAATTAATGTAACATGTACAGTATTAGTATTTGTAGAAATTACCTGTTGAGAATTATCACAACTATAATTCACTACTCAATGTTTCCATGTAATAATAAACAAATGAAATTCTCATGCTTTAATTCAAAAAACCTGAATTACTCCTGCACCCCTAATGGGCGTCGCCAGCAACTGCCCCCCCCTCACCTCTGGAGAACCCAGAAATATTAAATAGGTATACTTCGAATAAAACTGTATTAATAGCTACCTCCTTTCACCTAGGCCTAGCCTGAATCATCAGCTGCCGATGCCCAAATTTCCCTGTCTTACTATTTAGAGTTTTTTAACTCATATTTTCAGTTTCTTTATCAATATTTTGTCCATTTTTTTTATATGTCATATAGTATTTCATGACATATTTATGCCTTTAGCCCAATATATTGATTCATTTATAGAGAATCTTACTAATAATTGCAGAAGTTTGGATAGATGGGTGATTATTGCCGTGTAGCTCCAGAACGGCTGTAAAAAAAATGCTGGATAAAATTCCATATAGGTATTAAGCTACATAATTCGTTAATAAAACAAAATATATCTCAAAAACCATATTTATATTTCAACAAAACACCAAAAATAAAACCCGAACATTTCATTTAAATTAATGTACCATGAGCCCTCACTGACAGAAAACATTATGATAACAGATTCATTTACAAACACTATAGAGATTAAAATTCGAGCCAAAATCTGTACTTTTAAATAGGTTTTAAATATTAACATAATATAACATGTAATGTATGCGCAAAACTGTGTATTTCTCATGTCAAAACGCCTGTAATAAACACATCAACCCTCTCAGTCTATAACAAAAAATCGAATTCAAAAGAAACGAGAAATTATAACAAACTTATTCAAACAATGTAATTGAAATTGCAATCACAACCGCTGTTGTGACATGTGAAAATATAATTTCTCATTTCCATTGAATTTAACTCATATGTTACTCATGTACAATTTACATAAATGTCCTAGAAGTTGCCTTGTCAAATAATCTAAGAACTCTAAAGTATATATACAGCAAAAGAAAACATTCGTGATTAATAATGTTACAAGAATAAATTAGTTAATAGTGTTAACACATTGAATGCCAGCAACTGCCATTAGTATTCAAAAATATTAGTAGCATCGCTTGTGTTAAAAATTTCAGAACACTAACTTCTTTTTTTATCACGTTTAAGAGTTAAATAGATACATCGAATTACATAATATTAAAAACCAATTGTTTCGAGGTACATACCCGTAATCTTTTTACAACTTAAATACGTCAAGTGAATTAATTTTGGCACATACAAGAATATAGTAAAACCTATAATAAACAATAACAAAATATTACTTTTATACAGATTCACAACAATATACACATACATAAATTGACGTTTTATATTTAAAGTAATTTTTATACAAATTGATTTGGAATGATTAAATAAGTATACGAGTTAGTTCCATTCTACTGTTTAATTCTTAAAATTTAAAAAACGTTTGCTAAAGAGAATTCATACAAATTCGTCTGGTCGAGAAATAATAATATTTACCTAAGAAAAACGCCGCACAGTGATGTCAAGCTCATCA
>NW_013527137.1:9175291-9263802 GCF_000836215.1 Papilio polytes
TTATAATTAGTTTTCTTCATCATACAGAACTTATTTCATGTGATATGTTGGCTTCCTATTGTAAATAAATAAATAAATAAATAAATAAAAATGTATAGACATGAATTAGTTAAAAATAACCCAATATTTTGAGCTATAGATAAAAGATAAATACTTGTTTATTTCTAATAGTTTAAAATTACTTAGAGTGAACTGTATAAATAAGTGAAATTTGAAAAAATCCTCATATGTCGGTTTTACCTTTTGTGGTTGAGCAAATACTATGCAATACATATTGTTAAACCCATTAATATGTTAACATGTAACAAATTAAACCTAACTGAATATTTTCAATATAAATAACCAAAAACACAATTTTACCAAATCTTTCCGAAAAACATAATTATGATACCAAAGAACAAAAATATCTTAATATAAGAATATAATAACTGGGTTTGATTGATACTACACAAGTCAGTCATGTCTTCATCATTCAAATACATACAGATATAAGTGCATTTACATTTGTGTACTTCTTATTTTTTACCCAAAAGATTATATGTTTTTAAAAATAATTAGTTACATTTAGTCATAATACATCGCAAGCCACTGATTAAATATATTAAACTCAGTAACTCATTAATGATCTTAAAAATACAAGAATTCTGTGTTTAATTATGTTGCAAAGATAAAGCAAGATGGACATATGAATAACAATTATTTATTGCCAACTTCACAAAAAAAAACCTGTCAATCATATAATTTCATTGATTATACATAACATCAATTTCTATTTAAAAAGTTCATGTCCTAAATTTCTAAGTAGCTATCAAGATAGCACCAAATACTAGATTAAGATCTACATATGGTCACATTACTAATCTATTTGAGAATTAAATGGTTGTAAGTCTTTATATTAAGGCAAATATTATGTCTAGATTATACAATACATAATAATTTTACCATATTACATTATACATGTCATTTTTACTATGAGTGAAATAGAATATTATTAAAATCAGAATTATTCATATACCAAACCAGTAAGTTAGTTTGCATTGATTTACTTATAACAAGGAATACATGTTTTGGTATTAATTGAATATAGATTTCATTTGACCTATGTTAGCCTCCTATAACAATTCTATGCCTAAACCATTGCTAACACCAACTAAATCCAATTATGCTTCACTAAGGACCTGAAAAAAAAAACCATATTCTTTATGGTCATATTATCAGTCACTCCAAATAATTTTCTATGGCACTAAATGTGTTATGCTAGCAGCACATATCAATACTAATGTTATAAAGAGGTAAGATTTTGTATTTTTATATGTAATATGTAATCAATAAAGTCTAAACTACTTGGTCAATATTAAAAAGTTACATTATCACTGAGTAATGTTACAACAATTATCGTTTTTTTTAAATACCGCGCAGACGAAGTTACGAGCAAAAACCAGTTCTTTTAAAAGGAAAAGTAAAATAAATACCTTATTTTATATGTTGGCTATGTGCTATTTTCCTTAACATTTTGTTGTACTGGAAGATCTAAATTATCTGATTTATCCTGCAAGTAAATTGTAACATATTAATCACATAAGTTTGATCCTTTGCAATAATAAAAATGTGCATTAAAACTCCTTATGTGATTGTCTTTGGTCGGGATAAAACATATTAAATGCAACAAAATCAAAACAGACATAAATCTAACAACAAAAGGATTAAATACGACTCATCATCAAGCTTGGTAGATGTTACTTACACTGTCCAGGGTGAGGTTTGCAGCATGTCCATTGCGCAGTGACTCACGCAATGTGTCATCTTCATCATCTGTGGGGACATCATAGAACTCCTCACTGTCCATTTCACCGTCAGTACCTGCACATTAAAAATGTTAACATTAGCAGTTTTATTGTGTAACAAACAGTAACTCGGTAAATTAAAATAGACATTTTGTTTTTTTTACTTACCTATAACGGATTGATAGTCAGTAAAATATTCAGAATCAGAGGCATAGCTTTGTTCAGGAGCATCAACTGTATCTCCCGAGGGTGCAGCTTTAGGTGTTTTAACTTCTTTTGGTCTAGGACTACGCTTTTGCTTCATGCGTCGAAGTTGACTATAAACAAACCAGATATTTATTTCAAATAATATCTTACTAATATTATAAATGCGAATGTCTGGAAGGATGATTGGATGTTAGTTTGTAGTCCTAAACTGCTTAACAGATCTCAATGAAATTTGGTATAGATAAAGAGGATAGTCTGGAACAACACATAAGCTATTTACTTTTTTTTTTTTATTTCATATGGACAGTTGCTAATTTATTATTATAAATGAAAAGTATGGTTTGGTAAATAATGAAATGCTTCAAAGCTAAATTGTTACAGTTATTGTATTAAATTTATGCTTACGTTTCTTTTTGGAGCTCTCTTAAGGCTTCTAATTCTGATCTCATTGATGAAACTTGTTTATCAAGCCGGGCAACCTCCCTCACTGTAAAGTAAAAATGTATAATGTTACATCATCTTTGCAAGCAGGTGTGAATTTTATAATTCAATTAAATTAAAAAAAATCTTCAATGGCACTCAAACTTATTATAACTTGTATATATCAAATCGTCATCATTATCAGCATGACATCGTCCACTACTTAAATATGCCTCCCCCAGCAGTTACCATGATGCCCAGTCATGTACTGCCTGCAATTAATCTAACACTATAACTTATTAATTTAATTTATTTACTAGCAATCTTGGCCCTTCTACAATTTAATTCTGAAACTGAAGTGAATACTGAGACTGCGAGTAAAAGTTCTTGTTAACCGCTAATAAATTAAAAGTTTTCAAATAATGTTAGAATGTAACTTAGGGGCAGGTTATCTACGTGGTAGTCTTTTTATGTTCACGTTCAACATTTTGGTTCTTACCTAACATAGCTCTTCTTTTTTCTGCATAGATTTGTTCATATATGAAGACACCTGCAGCACCCACCAGTCCCACGATAGCTGCTCCAGCCATCATGCGAGTCGACAAAAATGTATTGTTACTCATGTTTTGTAGGTAACGTTATACGGAAATAATTTTTAAAAATGTTATTCAATTGAAACTTTCCAACTTTCAAAATATAGTCACACTTAATTTATATTTAAAAATTAAAACCCAAAACTGAATTTATATCTTGATTCTCCAGAATTATGGATTAGATGGAATTAATTGATTTGTTCGTGGTATTATAAATCGAAGATATTTTAACCAAAACCAAAATATTTGTGTGATGGTTGTTTTTTGACAGTTTTTGGTTGGTAATTATAGTGATGGCTGGTGATTACCACAGTCCGCAGTTTTTATTTTTTATCGTACTTTTACAATGAAAATACATGGCAAAATCGATTTTTTTAATCGAACTTTGAACATAAAAGTGTAAAAGCTAGATCTGAAAATACTGATTTATGAATTAAATTACATCAAAACTTAATGACAATATATCAAAGCCAATGTTTTGAAAAGGTTATTGCTGTTCTGTTTATTTTAAGACTGCAAATTGCCAAACCAAGCGTCACGCTTGTTTTATATAATCTGTTAAACATAAGTGTTGACTGTTGTACACACCAATTAATAGTGTCAAATCAAATGTCAAACTTGGTTGTGAAACTGTCAAATTCCATTGATGCCAAAAAATTGCATTTTGTTGTTGCTTTATTATTTTTAAAACCTAATGCCGAAAATAAAAAGTTGTAGCTTTATTATAGACAGGAAGCCCAGAAGCAGAATTTTTTTCAAATTTTCCACTTCATTGAATATTCCTTTATGTTATTATAAGTTCACGATATCCGGGATATTTTTTTAAAATCGTCGGCAACATAGAATTAAATAAATATGGATATAACAGATAATTCAGGGAATGTTCCTGCTGAGAATAATTTTGAAAAGGATAGTTCTCATGAAACCAAGGAAGATCTTACTTCTCAAAATGCAGAAAACAGGGAAGAAGAAACAACACCAAAAAGTACTAATTTAGATGATATTCTTATACATGATGCAAATGATAAAAGTAAAGACATTAAGGAAATGTTTGTTAAAGAATTGAAATCACATGGAGAGGATGTGCAAATAGCAGCATCAAACCAAAAAGTGGGTGATGGTGTAGTAGAAAATTATTTAAAGTCATGTGTTAAAACAGATGCTGTAATAACATCGACAAATATAATCCCTGAAATAAGTTCTATTAACAAATCTCTTATGGAGTACTTAGATACAAGTGATAATGATGTTAAATCTAATATTGCTGATGTACTAGATGAAGAGTTACAATTAAGATGGGATGATGACGAAAATGATGGAGATAATGTGATAGATAGTGCAGATGAAGAAAGTTTATTACGAGAAAACACAGACACATGTGAGATAGTAGAGAAGGAAGGTACTGACACTAAAGATCTTGATGATAATGTATTAACTGAGGAAAAATTAGATGCAATAACTTCTGCTTCAACTCATGAAGACATTAAAGCATTGTCAATAGATTCTATCCAAAGAATTGAAGAAATTGTAACACAACATGGCTTGAAAAAGCCTGATATGATGTTGGAAATTCCCTCTCAAGAATTAATGGACTTTATGGATGAAGATGATGAGCCAGATCTTCTTAGTCATTTGGATATATTACCTAACATAGAAAAGGGTGAAAATAGTCCTAAGGTAGAAAAAGATGGGGAGAGTAATGATTTAAAAACTTGTCCTCTTAATACTTGTGATGCTGAATTAAAATTGGACAATGTGGAGTCACAAGCTACAGAAATTGTGCAAGTGGATTCAGAGGAATCTGAGAATCTCATCAATGCAGATGTAAAGGAGTCAATTGAAAAGAATAAAGCTGAAGTTTTAACAAACACAATGTCGAAAGACATAGATATGGATCCAATTCAACCAAAAGATGATGCAAAAGAGCTAAATATTGATATAACTCTTGATGAACCTCAACCTTCAACATCAAAAGCTTCTGTAATCACAGAAATTAGAAGGGACTCGGATGAAGTAGGTGAAATGAGTGATACTCTGGGGTTGTTGGCTGAGTCAACCAGAGTGGTAGAAGATGATGAAGACCAGGATGATGATGATGAAGATGATGATGGAGAAGATGATGATGGGGACGATGATGATGAGGAATATGATCCAGATGAAGGTAAACAACACACTTATTTATATGTTTTCCATAAATAGAGATGTTTGTGTTATGGGATGCCATTCAGCCAAGTGGCTGTAATATTATTTTTATAGCAGCACCAAATATAGTAAACAACAATGATAAGAGAAGCTTTGTCATCAGTTTATTTTGATAAACTATAACTTTATTTAATACTAGCTATCGCTCGTGACTCCGTCCGCATAAGATTAAAAAAAAACATTGTAAAATGTAGCCTATGTTATTCACAGATAAATTACCTTTCTAAAGGTGAAAAAATTTTTGTAATCAACCTAGTAGTTTTGAGCCTAATCATTAAAATCAAACAAACAAAGTTTTCTTTTTTATAATATTGGTATAGAAAATATATTTATTGCAGAGAATAGTAACCAAATGGCAGTAGAGTATTCAGAAGATTCTAATGCGGTCAACTCTGATTTGGACACAGCTAAGGTTGTCTCACAATCTGAGGAACAAGATGATAAAGTACCACAGACAGATTTACCTCTAATTGATGAACAAAATGAAATTTGTGAATTCACTATAACTAATGTTGTAAGTCAAGAAGAAAATAAAGATGTTGAAACTACAGAACAAATGGAAACTGATGTAAGTATTTGACAATTTACATTTTAGAGTCATCTTATTAATATTATGAATGAAAACATATGAGGATGGATAGATGGATGTTTGTTAGAAGTTTCTCTGGAATGGCTCACAGACTATGTCCTAGAAGAACATATTAGGCTAGAGGCTTTTGTTTTTTTTCTTAATATGGCTTGTACATGTATTTTTTTTTAGTTTAATCATGTTAGTTATTTGCTTTTAGGTAACAATGGTTGAAGTTGAAGAAAATGATAAAAATATGGAGGAAGTTGGTGAAAAAATGGTCAGTGTAGATTTTTGTCTGTAGTTATAAGAAATTATTGTAAAGATTTTAGATGCATGGTGACAGGAAAAATTTTTCTGAAAAATGTATATTTTTTTACAGATTATAGACAAAGAAGTGGAACCAATTGACCGTGAGTTATCACAATCTGCTACTTCAGATATAGACAATGGTGCTGAAGTTTTAAATAAACCAGAAGAGAGTGAAAAAGGTGTTTTTGTTATAGGTCAGTTAATTTTAAATCAGTATTATTATATCTATTTTTGTTGTCTATACAGCCTAAACTGTTGTTTATTAGTCATGTATGTGATTGTTGTTAATTTATTTCAGAAGATGAGAACATTGTGATATTAAATGAAGCTCAGTCACCATCGGTGTCAGAACCAGTGACAAAGAAAGATGAGAATATTGTATTATTGGAGAGTTCATCAGAAGGTGAGGATATCAATTAATTTATACCTTCCAATGTGTCTTTGGCAACATAGATAGTCTTTGATGTAATTAAGAGCTAACTTCCAGTGAGACCAGTTCTCTTTGTAAAAACAGAATTTCGAATTTACAATATTAGTAAAGAACTAATATTGTAAATTCGAAAGTTTAGATGGATGGATGTTAGAGTCTGTAGCCTTAACTGCTAAACGGATCTCAATGAAATTTGCCATAGATGTAGAGGATAGTAGATTATGTTTTTCTTAGTTTGTCCATAGTAAGATATCATAGTTATGGACACAACCAAACAGTTATTTTTTCTTGTTCTCGATAATTTTAGATGAAAAAGAAAATACGTCAAATAATCAGCCAGAAAAGGTAGAGTTGAGTAAGAAAAGTACTGAAAGTAAGTCAGTATCACCAAGTAAAGAAAAGTCAACAGAGATAGTGGAAGCAATGGATACTGAAATAAGTTCTCCTCAGAAAGAAAAAAAGAAAGTGGTATATTTTTCTTTTTCTTTCATCTTTCATTATATTCTTGATATTACTTATTCAAATCTTTATGATATCTCATTTTGTTAATTGTACAATGTCCTAATTCAAACAATTTAATAACTTCTTAATTATGTTTATTAATCCAAGTTCTGATTTAACAAACCAACATAAACATAGCAACCTATTATATATAACAATCAAAGATTATCAAAAATTATAAAATCTGTCATAAATTAAAAAGCTTATTGTCAAAGAACATTATGCATGCATGTCTTAATAAATGTTGTGGTTTTTAATATTTTAACATTTTTTTTTTTTCAGTCGAAAGTCCCAATTGGCTTAGAAGTTTTTAATGTCGATTCTGATGAAGATGAAGTAGAACAGAATGGTAAGTATGTTATGATGTCAGGTACAAAAAATGTCTCTTTCCAATTGATATGTGATGAAATAGGTTGTATAAAGTTAAAAGATCTCTTTTCTCGTAGCGAACACAATGTTTATCATTGAAGGGTAAAAGGCTTTTCTTTTATCTTACCTGACTTGATGGGTAATGTTTTCACGTGCTTATTAGTATATCTAGCGAGTATTGATTTTGACAAGTGATACATATGTAAATAATTATATTATAGTCAGCTGCTTTTGTTTTTTTTTTTAATTTATTGGACAAAGGCATAATATGAAAAATAAAATAAAATAAAACTATTAGAAGCGGTACAAAAACCCACAGGGTTGAAGTGTACTCACTGGTCGCTTAGTTTATAACATATAAAAAGTAATAAAAAACATAGCTATTTTCCGAACCACTTCAATACACGCAAAAATACAAATCTTTCCTCGTATATATTAGGATAGATTATTTTAATTTACATGTTATAAGTATATTTGTTTTTTTAACGAAGCCGATTTTGATTTAGTTTTACATTTTGTTGTTTTTTTAAATGACTTGTTCGAGCACGACGTTGTCAATTGATTTGTGGTATTTTTTATAACAGTCGAAGTGGAGGCTATTGATGTAGAGAATCCAGCACCCGTTCAATGTGTCAACCCTAAGTGTCAGAGTTTAAATGACACTAAGTTCTATGCAGCGGATGCTGATATGTCGATGTTCTACAAAATTGAGCACAAGAAGAAGGCTGCTGTCTGCGAAGCTTGTGCCAATCTCTATTATAAACATCTTGAGGTATTTAGGAAGATATATCAATTTTTGTTGTGTTTGCTTCTGAGTTTACATTGTCACAACACTTGTAGACTATTTGTTATGCCTCTGGAAAAAAAAATTGTAACAGAAATGTTTCAAAATTGTAATTTAATGGTTAATGTTAATTCAAAGGAAAAATACTAATAAAATTGGTAAAATTCTACGCAACTATTTTTTAAATTAATTGTATGTTGTTTTACAGGATTTATTAAATAAATTTAAGAATTTCACACCCCTATTGGATCTTGACACTGGTAAAAATTATCAAGATGTTGTTCATATATCAGATTCCGAATCCGACGAGGACGAAGAGTCCAATAAAAAGAAAATTGGCGCATCAGTAGCTAAGTGAGTATAGCATATCTATTTCTATTGCTGATAATAACATCCCTATTCTTTCTCAAGTTTTCTCTTTATTTTACTGATATAATAAATGCGAAAGTTTGGATGGATGTTTGTTAGAGTTTGTAACCTAAACGGCTGAACGGATCTTGATGAAATTTGGCATAGATGAAGAGGATAGTCTGGAAGAACACATAGGCTAATCACTTTTGTTTTTTTAATCCCACGCGGACGGAGTCGCGGTCGAAAGCTAATTTATTTATAAAACAAAGATTACCATTTGTTATATTTCCACGATGAATTAACGGTATTACTTTTTTTTTAATATCTTAGCAGCTCGATTTCAGCAGTATTTAGCGGTGTCCTCCCCTTGCGTCATACATAAAATAGTGTTTTCCGCGGTGTTGCAGGAACTTAAAAGCCGCCAAAATATATGAAAACTGTAATTACATGTTTCAGTTCCATAAAAATAAGCAAACACCGCTCGTTTAGTTGTTTATAGTTTGTTGTTTGCTTATCATATAAGATTTGTCGAGTTGTAGTTAAAAGCGAAATGTTGTTTATAGTTTGTTAATAATTTCATTATTTTTCTTAATTTTGATCTCTAGATATTTTATGATATTATTTAATATTTAGATTTCTAGAAGATAATTTAGCAGACGTATTCAATGCAACATGGGATAAATACAAAATGGACTCTAGAATTGCCGCCTCGGAAAAGGAACTGGAACAAGAGTTGAATAAATTGCAAGGTAATAAAAAACACTTTTTTAAATTATGATTTGAAGATCGATTTTCAAAATGTATTTTTTACTGATTTTTTTAATCTGCATTTTTCTTGCGCCTTGTAACAGATGTCACATACTACATTAGGTCTGTGTTTTGTGTTATTCCACCGGTTTGTTAGTCTCACTTAAATTTAGTATAAACTAAATTAACGGCCGATTACTGAAACGAATATTAAACAGTTTGCTTGGTAGTCGTCGCAATATGACGTCACAAATTCATTGGAATTTGGAGCTCAAGCGTAGCCTTATCATTTATTAGCAACATATTTAAATGTTTCAGTTATAAACCGTAAGTATTCTAATATTATTATTATTATTTATTACAGTACAGACAAAAGTTATTGACAAGATGATAAAAGATTGTCAAGCAGAGACAGATAAAATACGAAGTGACCTTTACGCTAAATTCGAGGTGGAACGCAAGGCGTTGCCGGCTATCTGCATAGTGGACACGCCCACCACTACGGTCAGTTACCGGTATTAAGTTGGCACGTCGGGAATAAGAGTGATCTTTTGTTACACGTGCCAACTCTAATGCAACAATTCAAGTACAAAAAAAAATAGTTACAAAGTTTTTTATTCTGTGGTATTATTATGCAATATAGTATTTTTCAGTTTTCTCTTTTATCTTGATAATTGTTATATTTTTAGTACTGCTGCTATGAGGATACGCAAGTAAATAAAGTCGAGGTAAGTTAAATATTCTATTGAAATTATGATAATGTATTAAATACGTTTATTTTATTCTTGAAAACTACTTAATTTTCGTTGTGAACAATATTAAATAATTCAACCCTTCGACAGCCGCCTCAGACCCGGTCGAAGCGTCGTTTGATGACCAATACTGACACTCCTGCTAAAAGGATAGCTGTGCCCACTCCCGACAAGAACTGCACTACTGCGCCTGAGACAAACGATGACGATGTAAGTCTATTTTAATTAATGTTAATATTATAAACAGGAGATTTTTGTATTTTTGTATGTATTGATATAACTCAAAAACTACTGGGCTAATTTTGAAAATTCGTTCACCGTTAGTAAGGTAATTTACCTTTGAGTACATGGTTTCTATTTTTTATTATTTTTTTATTTCACGCGAATGAAGACGTGGACGACCGCTAGTTATGTAAATACCTCCCAAACGCGATTCCGATTCCGCGTTATTTGCGTTGTAGGAATCCCACTTAATAACACGTTTTTTATAGCAGAGTCTTAAATCGTCTTATAGAGAGGACCTTCTATTAATAATTATTCGAAAAACTCTGTTACAGGGGTTATTTTGCGCGTTATATGGGGGTATATGTATAATCTCGTTTACATTGTCAAATTATTTCAGAATGTAGACGTGTCCGTGGTGAAGCTGTCTGCGGAGGTGGCGCCGGCCGACCTGCCGCCGCCCGGTGACGTCATTAAGCCACCGCTGCGTGTCGGCATGCCGGTCTACGCTATGAAGAGCACATTCGGACTCTGGGTCAAAGCGAAGATCATCGAAGTTATGCCTAGAACGGTAAGTTGTCTATACTAATATGATAAAACATACAATTTGTTATGTAGGATGTTTTATAACATATTTTTGATTTGAATAGTGTAAATCTTAAAAATTATTTTCACGCTATTAAATTGGATAAAACCGCTCTGCACAAAAGAAATAATACTACAATCGAATAGCAGTAAGAAAAGCAAGGTCATGGTAACCTAAATTCCACTATAAATATCTACTATTTTATGAATAACTAAAATGTTTGCGACCCTATCTTATTCTATCTCCTTTCATGTCAGTGGCAGAGTTATACGTACAAATCTCGTGCTACTGTATATTACATCTTATTTATTAAGCTATTTGCTTACTAACATTATATTGATGATAAACTTCTACAAAAACATATCGTCATCTTTTTCACTTTTTTTGAAGAATGAATAACAATGTTTTTGTACAAGGTAATATTTAACTTTTAAATCTATGTAGAGGGTTGGTAGTTATATTTATACTAATCTTGCATGAAAGTTGCTTAGAAAGCATATTATATTCAAGCAAACTAAAAAATCAGGAAAACAATACACATTATTGTATGTCAAACTCTGACTGATAGAAAGAGATAGAATAAGATATGAGGCCGCCTGCGTGGCCGTGCTTGTTACGGCTTTTTATATATTTAATATCTACGAGGAAATGGGATTATTTGTGTTTATGTGAAAAATAAGTAATATTTCAAGAACACATCCAGATATCAGTGTTTTCCTGCGACATAGTCCTTATTTTCTCCTCCGCAAATAAGTGTACGCCAGACGACGTGGACGTCGGTGCGTATACGTGCGGTTTGTACGTACAATTCTGACATCATGAAACCCAACGAAAGAGAACGGTATATACACTGCCAAGTGATAGAAAGAGATAGTGTTGATTCAAAGTGTTGTGTGATTTATTACTTTTGTCATGTAAGTGTATTGAAACGATAAGTATTTAATCATATGAAGTTATTTTCTCGAAAAATAATGTTATTTTTTTGAATAAAAATGGATTAATTTAGTTAAAGTGTTTGATCGCAGATAGACGATGATGGAAACGCAGATTCTGAACAAACAAACTATACTTTAAATGATCAATGCAATACAAGTAAGTTATTTGATTTCATTAAACATTGTAAGTTATAAATACAAGTCATAATAGTAAATAGTAATCGATCTAGTAAACAAGGTATTTATTATGGATCCATTATCATTAAAAAATCCGAATCGATATCTTTTTGACTAAAACAGATTCATCATTAACATATAATGAATTGCTTTCTCTGTCTACAGATTGCCCCGAACCAACAACAGTAACCAGTCGATCCCATAAGATACATTATAAAAATATACCAGAAGTGAAGAAAATACCAAAAACAGGTGCAGAGCGTATACGTGCTTACAGAGAACGTATACTTGCATATGAAAGAGAAATGGCAGCAAGATCTAAGAATATTGAGACAATTCTAAATAAAACACAAAACACTCAACAGCCTATCGAAAACAAACAAATTGGTTCATCTAATTCTACAAATACTATACTATACAACGCTCTTACTCGACCTTTCAAAGATCCAGAAAACAAATGTGCTATAGAAATATCCCCATATCTATCGGATTTAAAAACAACACAATCTGAATCAAAAGAAGTGGTATTAAATGATACAAAAATAGCAAAAACATCCGCAGAAAGATCGCACGCATATAGAGAACGAAGAAAAATTTCAATGAATGGTCCTATGACTAATGTCATTCACTCACTTGGTAATACAGCGAATGAAAAAGTATTGCAAAGTACAAAAAATATAGAAACATTTGCATTACAAAATGGTGTTGAATCTTCAAATATTGTGGTATAAAAACTATTTTGTAACTTATTGGCTTTATATTTTTAACTAAAACATAATACTAAATGAAAAAAAAAACCTATTGTGTGCATTTTATTAAATCATTTATTATTTCAACGGTCCCAGTACATATTTTTATTTTCAATATCACGATTATTTTCATAAATTTATTCCCTTTATAGTTAAGGATTAATTTTATTTTCAGTCTTCGACAAAGTTCACGAATTGCCGCGTGAAGATAGAATACAAGACAAACAAGAATGTTACCAAGCACGTGACGGGGCGTTGCCTCGCGTACTCCGAACCTCCTGACGTAAGACTCATAATTGGTGAGTACAGTTCGTACGTCATATGTCACGTCATACACATTGTATATCGTGAGATACGCTTACTGTGCTTTCAAATGATGGGTGTAGATCGCTCTCTAGTGTATATTTAATACACTATAACAATATTCAAACTTTACAGTGACTCATGGGTAATTATGAGCATGTATAACTGGTCAGTTTTGTCAGTCAGTTCAGTCCATTGGCTGCTCATGTTTCTCAAAATCCCGAGCCGCTGTAAAGATTGAATTGCACTATACCATACTTCAGTTTGTATGTTTTTATAGACAGTATTGTTAATACTTGTATGTATTTTAAGGTACAAGAATAATTGCGTGTGCAGAACAAACAGATTCTTTCTATTCGGGCGTTGTTGCTGAAGTGCCGAATCCAGTTAACAAGTTTAGGTATGTTTATAGATTTAGTTCAAACAATCTTTGTGGATTTTCAAATATCAATTTTCAAGAGAGTTTTTACTTTTTAAGTAATAATAGTAAAACTACGACAGCTACGTAGTGTAATAGAGCTTCTCGTAGCGATCGCCATATTACATAAAAAGATATTCAAAAAAATATATTTTTGAGAGAGATATTTTTACGAGAGGCATTGTGGACACTTCACTTGAGACACTTTTCACACAGCCATCACTTACGCTATCTATTGATAGCCTTAAACCACATGACAATATAATTAATTGCATTTAAATATAAAATATTTAAATCATACTTTTAACGATATTTAGTGTTATTTTAAATCAAAAGATGGAACTTCTTATATTTTATTACATGTTAAAACAAGGACACGAAATACGAAATGGGGTACTGATAAAGAAGTTGGTGATAAAATTTCAATATGTCTCGTCTATATTTTCCTAAGTGTTTGGTTTTATAGAGTACAGAAAGTATTATTGTGCAGGTATTTGGTGTTCTTCGACGACGGGCACGCGAAGTACGTGCAGCACGCGAACACGCGGCTGGTGTGCGAGTGCTCGCAGCTGGTGTGGGAAGAGGTGCACCCCTACTCGCAGGAGTTCGTGCGTCAGTACCTGCTGTCGTACCCCGAGCGGCCCATGGTGCGCCTTAGGCCCAAACAGCACGTCAAGGCTGAATGGCAAGGTGAGGTAACTGCGTTCTTCGCGGAACTTTCTGCCTCGCACACCGCGCTGTGGAACGGTCTGTTCTCGGCGGTATTGAAGCGAGCCTATCTGTTGTTCCTCTGGTCTTGCGGATGTCCATGGGCTTCGTTGACTACCTCGGTGTTCTCGCGGCTCGTTTGCCCCTTTTTATTATAAAAAAAGAGGTTTACACCCCACATTAGAGCAGCCTAATGCCCAGAAGGTGGAATTATTTTCATGTATTGATTTCGGCAATTTCATTCAGTCGCTGTCAAAAGTTTATTGTTAAATTTTGTTCAGTTTATATATGTACTAGTTTTCGTTCGCAACTCGATCCGCGTGGAGTTAAAAAATTCAAAAGTAAGTGGCCTATGTGTTTTTTCAGACTATACTCTACATCTATGGCAAATTTCATCGAAATTCTTTCAGCCGTTCAGGCTACGATGTCTAACAAACATCTGGATGGATCCATGTAAACTTTCGCATTTATATAGATTGTCGTGTACCGTAGGTCGGTGGTGGAGCTCGGAGGTGGCGCAGGTGGACGCGTCGCTGGCGGAGATCGTGCTGGCGGGCAAGCGGCGCGAGTGGATCTACCGCGGCTCCACGCGCCTCGCGCCGCTCTACCTCGAGCTGCAGGCGGCCGAGCGCCAGCGCGCGCGCCCCATGCCGCGCTCCGGACACCACAACAAGGTGACCCACACGACCCCAACACACCTTACATACTAGATAACTGTAAGTGTATATCTGTAGCCCGTGTCATCGTCCTCGTCGAATTCAAAAATAAAAGTAAGTAGACAATGTTCTACATCTATGATAAATTTCATCCAGATTAAGAAAAAAATATTTTATATACAATTTCATTATTTAAAAATATAATTTTTGGTTGATATGTCCTTTTCCAGTCGAACATGCCGTACGTGGAGTACACGCGATATGATGAACCCTCAAAGTCACCGACAGAATCGGCGCAACAGGTCGAGGTGAGTGAAACATACCGTTGTCTCTGTTGTAATATAAAATAATGATATAACAGTGTATTATACAAGTACTTGTGCAAACTCACATTTTTGACCTTTCGCAGGAGTTGCGTCGTCTACGCTTTATAGCCAAGAAGTCGACAGCCACGAGCCAGCCTCCTCCGATAGCAACAAACAAGAAAGTTTCAATGGAAAAAATAGTCTCTAGAGTTGTGGTGTGTACAATTATTTATTTTTTATAAGCATTTCTCTTTAATCGGGTGGCAAAGCCCTTGCTCTGTGATATTTCACCGATGGGTAGTAAATAAATTTCCTCGACTGTGTCGCAGTCAAAGAAATTCAAAAAATGTATAGAGTAGGCATAGTTGACACTTTAATTTATCTGTTAATATATCCTTAAAACCATATGTCGATATAACTGTATTAAAATTAATTGCCAATAGGTGTCATTAAATAACATTGGAATTATTACTTACTTACTGCGTTGGCGCAGCGATCCTAAGTGGGTCTTGTCCTCCGACACGAGAGAGCGCCAGCGTCGTCTGTCCATTGTAATTGGAATTACAATGTCGTAATTGGAATTATTATAATATTTTAATTAAACATTTGTAACATATTTTATAACATATCAATACGACATGACATAGCGTATTTAACTTGACAGCTAACATAGTAGTAAGATAGTTATTGTGTGTTGCAGCACTACAAGCCGAAGAACGCGGTGTGTCCGCTGGCGATGGTGGCGCACGAGTGCGGGCCGCAGTGCCGGCGCGGCGACGTGCTGCCGCTCAGCGACCTGCGCACCTACAACCCCCTCACCAAGCCCCTACTCAGCGGCTGGCAGAGGTATCTCGCACACAACCTTCCATATACTACCATGTTTCATAATGCTATCCACCTTTCTCGTTGAAAAAAAAAAAACAACAATTTTTTTCAATATAACTGTATACAAGTATCACTATTTGAAATTCTCTAGGACGCACGTCCTTCTCGCAGCTGATTTTGTATGGGAGAAATGATCTTTTCATCGCCACCAGTGCTCTATCTATTTATTTCCTTTTGAGGGGCTCGGAGCCAACCCTAAGTCAGGGTGACTAGGCCTTAGTTGACAACGCTGGGCTAGTGCGGGTTGGCTAACTTCAAAAATAGCTTTGCATGATTGCATCACGATGTTTTCCTTCACCGTAAGAACGTTTTAATTACAATTTAAATTACACATATAAATTCGAAAAATCGTAAATCGCATTAGAACCCAGGACTTGTGGATTACAAGTCAAGTGCTCAAACCCCTGAGCCACCGTCGTTCTTTTATCTGTTTCTATATAAGTATGGTATAAAGCGAAACGTGTTCAGGCAAATAGTCCGGTACAAGGCGACAAAGATAGTGATGTACCGCGCGCCGTGCGGCCGCCGGCTGCGCGACATGCACGAGCTGCACCGCTACCTGCGCGCCGTGCGCTCAGACATGCCCGTCGACCTGTTCGACTTCAGCCCCGCCACGCAGTGCCTCGCCGAGTTCGTGCTGCAAAACTGCATCGTCGCCAAGAAGGTTACCTCACTACCTCACACCCTCACCACCTCACTACCTCACACCACACGCAAATCCCACGGATATAAGTTAGACTTACTAAAATGTTTTTATGTTTGTGGCTTGTATTTCCTGTTATTATGCAGTAAAAGTAGTTAGATATTGTCCAAAATGGTTTACAACAAGTATTGTGTCATTAACATGTTCAGTGCGTTACGGGAAATATATTCCCACATTTTTAATTTGAACTCCGTCGTGTGCGGTCGCTAGTTATTGTTGTCTCACCCCTGCGTTCTTATACACGAAAAAAAGAGATGACTATATTCCTGACATCCGTATAAGTTTGTTTAATGTTGACGCACTGAATATAAAATGTGTAGGATCTGTCGCACGGCAAGGAGAACATGCCGGTGCCGTGCATGAACTACTACGACGACTCGCTGCCGGAGTTCTGTTCCTACAACACGGAGAGAACGCCCACCGCCGGCGTGCCGCTCAACCTCGACCCCGACTTCCTCTGCGGCTGCGACTGCGAGGACGACTGTGCGGTAACAACACACCCATCACACATTCGAAACATAATTACATATCAACTAAGAGCAGCCGCTGCTTTGACTAAAAAATCGCAGAACTGTTGTGCGATTGCTTAGTCAAAGCAGCCAATTCAATTTTGTTGCATAACAAAAAATGGAGTAGTGTACCTCCATATAAGTTCACAGGAATTAAAGCGAAACTAAACAGTTGTGCGATATTTTAGTAAAAAATGTGCGCACGCTCACAGTCTTGCAAGATACATAGGTTAAGTGTTTTAATTTCACAAAAATAAATTAAATGATTTCTGTATTGCAGGATAAAAATAAATGTGCATGCTGGAAGATGACGATAGAAGGCGCGCGGACTATCGGCATAGAGGGCGACGTGGGCTACGTGTACCGCCGCCTGCCGGAGCCCCTGCTCTCCGGCATATACGAATGTAACTCTAGGTACATATCCTACTTAATACGTGTACAAGAAAAATGCTTTGATACACTTTAGTGACACTTGTATACACGCGTCAGTGACACTTGTATACACGCGTCAGTGACACTTGTATATATTGTTACCATTATCAATTACTACTGTAATGTATACGGTTCCTACCGTAATAGAGTTTTACTGTCAGTTTACGTATAACATTTTAATTACGATTGTTTTTTTCAGGTGTAAATGTAATAACACATGTTTGAACCGAGTCGCACAACATCCTCTACAATTAAAACTACAGGTAAATTAATTACCACAGCATATTGTTTGAAATTCAAGACTATTACTGAAATATATTTACTTAAAATACAGTTTTATTTATTGCAAGTATAAATTAAACTGTTTTATTTGTGAGGTTTTCAAAACGGAGCAAAGAGGCTGGGGTATCCGCGCGCTGAACGACGTGCCCAAGGGCGCGTTCTTGTGCGTGTACGCCGGCAATCTGCTCACTGACGCCACCGCTAACTTGGTAACTAAGATTTTCTTATTTATGTTTATTTTTTTAAAAAAAAACTGTAAATATAAATCAGGTACATAGAAAAAGACGACGCTACAATCTCCTTTGGCAAAATCACCGGTTTATTTTTTTTTTATTTTGGGGCGGCCATGGTAGATGATGATGATGATGGTACGATTCGAGGAATGACTTCACAATTACATCAAATTAGTCTTCGTCAGCCTATGTTAAAGTTAAAGTAGTATATGTGTTCTTCCAGGTTATGTCTACATCTATGCCAAATTTCATCGAGATCCGTTCAGCCGTTTAGGCTACAAACTATAACAAACATCCATCCATTTAAACTTTCGCATTAATAGTAAGATCAAAATAATGCAATTCATAAAGAAAATTAAAGACATCTAATAAGGAGATAGATTTAATGTTTATATAATATTCAGGATGGGTTGAACGAAGGTGACGAATATCTCGCGGAGCTCGACTATATAGAAGTGGTGGAGGCAATGAAGGAAGGCTACGAGGAGGACGTGCCTGAATCCCTCAAAGAGAATGACCAGGTATTACTTAATGTACTAACTAGGTTAAGACATTAATATAATTGTAACAGCGTAATTAACATCAACACTCAGTCCATTAACTCCTGCCAGATTGGCGCGCTATTCTAATACGTCTGAATGACATTGACAGCTGTCATAGGGACGAGACGTTAATGCCCATGTTCTAGTGTTGCGCCGATTTTCATAACACTAGGAACAGTGATGTGAACACTGATTGCTATTAGTTAAGCTTTTCAAATATCTTGACGATACAAATTCCACCTCTACCATCTCGTATTATGTTTTGAACTGAGATATCTGACAGTCTCTATGTTGCGTGCAACTCTCACGTAAAAGAACACAAGCATAACAACATAAAAAATATATGTAACTATAATAATTTGTGCAAATTAGAAATTGATTTAATGAAAAAGATTCAAATGCATCGTTATATTCCTGTTTAGGCTATAAATAATAATACCTAAATTACAGAAAAGCGGTTCAAACGATTCCTCGGAGGAGGAGGAGTCGAGTGAGGAGGAGAAGGAGTCGAAGACGAAAACATCTAAAGACGAGGATGATGACTTCTGTCCCAGTTACGTTGAATTGCCCTTAGAGTTCAAGTGAGTACTTTTATTGGGACGTTAAATAATTTGCAGTTCAGAACATTGATTAAGTACGCGGAACATAATTTTAGTTCTGGTGTCGCGTAAAACGGGCGAAAAGATTGAGGCGGATAATCTCAGTTTCTGAATGTTAATTTTTTTGCAATGTTAAATAAACTAATTACCATATTATAAATAGAATTTTTCCATTTGTGTATATGTTTCTTTTATGTAAAAACTACTGGGCCTATTTTAAAAATCCTTTCATCATTAGGAAGGTAATTTATCTATAACATAAGCTATATTTTTTTATCCACGCGGACACGCAAAAGCTAGTAATGTTATAAAGAGGAAAGATTGACATTTGAGGATTTTTTTATGTATTCAAATAACCCAAAAACTACTGGGCCGATTACAAAAATTCTATCACCGCTGTGTATTTTTTAGTTAGGCTGTATTTTTTAGGTCTTTTTTAATTTCACGTGGACAATGTCGCAAGCAACGGATAGGTAAACATATTCTAATTACCAAAAAGCAAACAATGATCCTATATTATTTTTTTTATGCTGCATAATAAATTATCCAACTTGTCGACAGCAAACGTTTGCGAACTCGAGAGAGACGCAAGAAAGAGAAGCAAGATGACTCAGGGGAGCAGAAGCAGAAGGAAAAAGAGACGGAAAAAGAAATGAAAAAAGAATCTAAGAAGGAAGCGGACAATTGCAATGGAGATGAAGAATGTATAACTATTATTAGTGATGATGAAGAAGGTAACATTTTATTACAATAGAAGTATTTTGTAGAATTACAGTCCATACTAAAACCGATTTTTTTGTGTATTTATTAGACGTACAAATATATCTGCTTCTACTATTAGACATATACAAATATTAGAAAGATTAGATGGATTAACTGATCTTGCCTAAATTTGGCATAGATATACAACCGTCTGGAAGAACATATAGGATAATTAAGTTTTCATTTAATACGCGCGGACGGAGTCGCGGGCGACAGTTAGTATTAGTGTAAAAATCTAGAAAATTTTCTATAAAAGTTGTAAATATAAGCTTTTTAATGTTATGTTTTTATTTCAGTGCGGGAGCCGTCAAGATTCACAGTACAGGCGGGGATGGACTCCAAGCAATTAGTATCAAAATACAGGTAAAGTTTTATAATGCTTAATTTATACGTTTTAAGGGTTTTTACTAACACTATAAGGAATACGTTTTCTTTATTTTCATGCGTTTAATAAATCTGCAGATCTGTTCGTTCGTACTTCGGCGAGGACGAGGCTTGTTACATCATGGACGCCAAGGTACAAGGCAACATTGGACGATATCTAAACGTAAGCCAATATTCAATTGACTACTTTATTTCATTTATATACGGTTTTATGGGAAAAATATAAAAAATTGTGCTCTACATCTATGCCAAATTTCATTGAGATCTGTTCAAGCGGCAAACTCTAACCAACATCGAAACTTTCGCATTTATGATATTAATAAGATGGATATTGCTTAAATGACTACAAATCTTCATTAATAGTGAGACTAGTTCAAAAATTAAACTATTATCTCTCCATTTAAAACATATATAATAGTTTGTTAAAATATCTGCCTATTTGTCTTGTTTAGAGCAGATGTAGCATATTTTCCAGTTGTAGTGTACCGCCTTTAAAGATTGAAATCATTCAGAGTGTCTGTCGGTCCAATTTATTTAGTTAACTAACTTGAACCCGCGACTCCTTCCTCGTGGAATTAAAAAAAAAAGTGAGAATCCTATACATGCTTCCAGGATATCCTCTACGACTTGTCAAATTTCATCGAGATCCGTTCAGCTTAGTCTACAAACTCTAACAAACGTCCATCCATCCATCTAAACTTTTACATTTATGATATTGATATAATACTTAATTACTTATTTGTTTGTCCAGCACTCCTGCTGTCCGAACGTGTTCGTGCAGAACGTGTTCGTGGACACGCACGACCCGCGCTTCCCCTGGGTGGCGTTCTTCGCGTCCAGCCACATCCGCGCCGGCACCGAGCTCACCTGGAACTACAACTACGACATCGGCTCCGTGCCCGGCAAGCTGCTCTACTGCTATTGCGGCTCCGACAACTGCAGGGGCCGCCTGCTCTGAACTCGCGATGTACTGCACAAAACAATACCAACGTTAATACTTACTAGACAGATTCCAAAATGATATAGAGGAAGCATAGTTAGAAATATTTTTCACATGATCCACTAGCGACATCTATTAGTATATCCTCAAAACCAAATGTCAATGAAATTAATTGTCTATAGATTTGATTAGATAGATTTTTTTTTAATTGTAATTAAAAGGAAGTTTAAACCACATTTTTCGCATTGATGTTAATGATAGATTATTGTTTTCGTCTGTCATTTTGTGCAGCTGCTTTATAGATAAAATAGTTAGGGCCTGTCGTACCACTGGCTTGTAGAGGTTCAGATAGCTTAAAAGTGTCGTCGCTGTCAGAGTACCAAAATCCGAATATTTCTATCACATGTTTTATACGTTGGATTGTTATCTTAAAATTTACAAGAATTGTAGGACAGGCTTTTAGTAATTTAAATTGTCGTCATATCTGCTGTTGTATCTGGAACAGCATTGGTTTAGTTGTTGCTATGTAACCTTTGTGTTCACGATTACGTCTCGTTTACTCCACCTCAGAAACACGTGTATAAACATTGTTCTCTCTGTCATTCTCTACACGTTATAACAATGTATCGTACGGTGTTACTACAGTGGAAACCCACATTAATGTGACTTGTATAAATGATTGTAAGACTATTTTAAGATTGTTTTGAATGGTTTTGATATTTAACTTGATACTTGTGAAAGAAAATATTTGATGAAATACTTTGTAATTTGGAACAATTAACTTTTTAAACGCAATATGTAGGGATGTGTTTTAGGTTTTTTTTTAATATAATGTAGTAAATTTTAGACTGATTGTAAAGAGTTCTAAATTGTAAAAAAAATTGCCATCTATTTTATCTCGAATTTTAATAAATATCAATTCGTTTTGTAAAGTAAAATTATAATTTGGTAAAATTAGTGTAACCGGATACCATCGTTGTCGGCTGTATGTTTTTATAAACCATGTAGATATTCCTTTCACTATCTTATAAAAAAACAAAGACAAGTGTTATGACAATGGTCTTTTCCAGTTCTCTTTTTCAATTTCTCAGTACTAAAAGTCATTATTTAGTTAATTTTGTTATATCGATAGCCTAATTATAAGAGAAATATTTGATAAGAATAAATAAATGTCTTTCAACAAACATGTCTTTGATTTTTAAAACCACCTATTTAGCAAATAAAATACAAAAAAGAAGTTGAAAGAAAAAAAAACACAAGTTATGTCTAAAATATTGTTTATTTTTATAAAATTACTCCACTTTCACTTAATGATAAACATTGGTCTATTTTAGTCACGACACACCGCACTTTTTCAACGTTATACCCACGTTTTATGACACGTTAGAAAAACACTATAACCATACTTCATAGTCGGAGATTAGGGGGTGCGTGTTGTTTCAAGTCCGGTAATGATGTTGGGGTGCGTGCTGGTTGTAGTCCAGTCATAATGTCGGGGGGTGCCTGTTGGTCATGGTGTTGAGGGGTGCGTGCTGGTTATAGTCCGGTCATGATGTTGGGGGCGTGCGTATTAGTTGCGGTTTGGTCATGACGTCGGGGGTCGGGGGGCGTGTGTTCGTTATAGTCCAGGCATGATGTAGGCGATGTTGTGCAGCGTGTTCTGCATGACGTGTGCGGGGGGCGCGAGGGGCGGCACGGCGCGCACCACGCTCAGCAGCGGCCCCAGCGAACACAGCAGCGTGTCCAGTAACACCGACACGGACCCCGACACTGCGATCTGACCCTGAAACATTACAACCAAAGAACATTAAGTTATTAAAACGTCACGTGTGTTAAGCCGTGTTTAATAATTAAACAATGAACATTTTTAATATAACCTTATGTTTGTATAGGTATGCAGTATCCATTGCTCTCAGATAAGGATTGATCAATAAACACTTTTACTAATACAAGATATCAGCTATTGCACTATTGCATATCTTACTAATAATAAAAATGCGAAAGTTTGGATGGATGGATGTTTGTTACTTTGAAGCGTAAACGGTTGAACGGATTTCGATGAAATTTGGCATAGACATAGGGGATAGCCTGAAAGATCACATGGACTACTCACTTTTTTTTTAAATTCCGGGTTAAGTCGTGGGCGAAAGCTAGTTATTAAATATCATAGTATTTAGTAATAAGAATTTTGCAGTAGTTGTTTTAGTTAAGACTTTATCCACTGTAATAGTAAACCTCGTGTTCCTTGAGCCGCTCCCCGATGATGGCGAGGCTCTCCCCCAGCAGGCGGAGATGCGCGGCCACGTCCACGGTGCCACAGCCGGTGACGCGGTACACGGCCGCCGCGCCCCCGCTGCCGCCGCTGCCCCCGCTGCCCCCGCCCTGCGCACTCACCGCTGACGTGGGGCTCACACTCACTGGCTGTGGAATTCATTACACACGTCATCTTCCTTCTTAACGTACTCTCATAGGGACTAATAACTATTACATAACGATTGGGAAATTATAATATGATGGAGCAAGAATGAATAAGTATTTATTAAGCTAGTACATACTACCTCCTGGCCATATTGTTACTCTTGTTAGGTGGGAGCGCGGTCAAGTGCTAGATTAAAAAACTTAAAAAAAAAGAAAAAGGAAATTGAAAGGTGGTGGTGAGGTGAACTAACATTTTATAGGGTGTAATGGTGACATAAAATATTATCAAGTAATTTCAGATTTTCTGGGGTATAAATTTCATAAAATCTGTTCTCAATATTCTAATGCTTGCCTAATGAATAACAAAAGTCTATGTGCAAAAGAAGTCAACCAACACTTGGCCAGTGTGGGTGACTATGGCCTAGTCACCCTAACTTAGGGTATGCTCTGAGCTCCTCGGTGGGGACGTATATTGAGCTGGTGATGATGGTGATGATGTGCAAAATGTGAAGTGTTGTCTAGTCTACTTACTGTGAGTGCATTTTGCGCGGGCGGCGGCTGGCGCGCGCGGTTAGCCGGCGGTCTGCCCGGACCCGCATTTGAGGTTGGTCGGACACCTGTAAACAGCATATAATCTTTTACTTCATATATTATAAGCTGTTAAATTTTTGGCTGATTTGTTTGATTTATTAGATTTTACATATTAACAAAGGTGTCAAATCTACCACCTTTTAAGCAATTTGACAAAAACATAAAACTGATGAAAATGCTTCATCAATTAATTTTAATTTATAAAATTTATAAATACTCACTGGGATTAGATATAATCTTGGATGTTGTAACTTGATTGCTCTGTTCCTTTTGCATAGCAAACCTCTTTGCCTTCCGTTTCCATAAATATCGCTCATTATATGTTACCTGGTTGAATATTCAAGTATCATAAATATTACATACATAAACTCTAACAAACCTAAATTGCTAACTTTAAAAAAATATATAATGATAAAAAAAATAGCTTTAATATCCCTAAATCTTTTTAACATTAGTATGTACTATGTCACTTGTCTAGTGACTAGTGACATAGTACATGTGAAATTAAAAAATACCTTTAGGAGCCTATGCATTCATCCAAGACAATGCTTTATACCTTAAATTTCATACAGAATAAGGCAGCCCTTCTGGATTTATGTGATAACAAACATCTATCTAAACTTCAGCACATTTGGCACTACATAATAAATCAAAGTTAACTTACATTAGCCCACATTTCACCCAATTTCTTTGATATTGCGGAGAAATCCATACTTGGACTCTGTCGTAAAAGATCATTTCTTGCTTCCTTTGCCCACATCATGTATGCAGTGATTCGAGTCTTGCCTAACAAATGAAAACGTGTAGTTTCAATTTTCATAAAATTTTTCTCAGTATTTTACAAAAAAATAAGGAACTAATTACTACATAAAAAAGTTACCGATTGATGATTTTTCAATAGTGTCTATAGAAAATATCAAACTACCTTTGTCTTTTCTCTGGGCTTTAGCTCGACCTATAACTTTTCCATCCTTTATTATAATTTTTTTCTTGTTACTTTTCTCCATCATGTAGAGAGAGTTGGCGGGTGTCCTTGCGGTGCCTTCATCTGAAGCTGAACTATCTGACTCCATACTAAAACAATAACATAATAATGACAAAAAAAACAATAAAGACGGGAGAAAAATGTTTGTTTTTAATGTAACCTTTCAGCATTTTCTCCATTGTTTTCATAAAAGTCAGATTCACTTCCCGAAGCAGTACCCGCGTCTTCCGCGGGCTTCTGTGGTGTATCGTGAAACTCCATAGGTTCTTCTTGTTTAAACCCGGCGTATGACTTCACCGGAGTTTGGCGTCGAAACCTAGTCTCTATATCGTCTGGAGATTCAAAATCCATTAGCTTTGAACTTTTCTTTCTCACTCTTCCGCTTCGGGAGATACCCGTAACCTCCAAATCTAGGAAAACAAAAGAAATCACTGCTGTGTTTGCAATGAAAAAACATTAATGATTGAAAATATCCTTTACCGTCCTGCATAGTGATGTCGAATTACTAAAAATTACGTGGTAATAAAAATATATTGTTTGTTTTCGTAACGTAAGACGCGCCAACCACCTTTCAATTGTTTGACAGTTGACGGATGTCAAAAAGGCAAAGGGCCAAAGAGTATGAATGTCAAAAATCCCAGATACACACTTACCAAAAAAATATATCTATGCAGATGCTTTATATCTATGATCTATCTATTTCTATTCTATAAATAAACCACTGTGACGACAACCCGTTATCGCATCGTTAATAAATTTAACATTTTCTGTAAAGCTCCTACTTCATAAAACTATTTTTATTATTTCCTTAATGTAAACCATTAAGGAATCATTTAAAAATAATTGGCAGAAAATAAAAATCTCTAGAGCCTCGTTGGTCTATACATTGATTTAAGGGTTAATAGAAAACAATATACATTTATAACAATCAATACTTTATTTATGTTTACGTTTCTTCAGTAATAACAATTAACCTTAAATCTGCATATTATACAAAATCACCATTTTAGGCAATACATAAATTGCACCTGAAAGATAGATACCAAAAAATGTCCCTTTTTATGCGATAAAAATATAATCCGTAGCCATAATAAAAAAAACATTACATTTAAAAAATAGTGGAGCTCTGAGGCAAGAATGTGTTAAATAACATTATCAACAGCTGCTTTTTAGCAAGAAAAATAATTGAAGTTAGTTTTTTTGTGATAAAATGAAACATATGAAAGCAAAATAATAATTTCACCTGTAAAACTAAATGCAGTTTTTTAAAATATTAAGATATAATACAAAAAGATATTAAGTAGGCCTAACAAATAACATATTCAGCCTATTTTTATTGATACAAACAAAAATGCTCGTAAAAACTTAGGGCTCATTCTTAAGAACGTTCTCTTAACGATTTCGACATAATTTGTATTAGTTTTGTATAGCGCCACTACCGGGCGTAACGTACACCAACAAATCTCATAGTCGACGACGTTACGAATACGTGCTTGTAACTGACACGAAAATATTCGTGATGGATCAAAATCTAAGCTAATTATTATATAACGTTATTAATAAAGAAGTTTATTTGTTGAACACATATCACAATGAAAATGATTTCTGTAATTCCTTAAAACACTTTTGTATTGACAGTATAAAATTGTGCTGCCACCTGATAAAATTCGAAGGCAAAGATTAAGTATTCAAAGTGTAGACAAGCAAATTAACCATTATGCATGTATTACTCAGCTGACGCGACCCATTATACTGCCGAAAATAACAGCAGCACATATTATTATACCAATTCCAGTAAAAATTTGATTCGGTTCTAATATAACTTTATGATGCAGATCATCTTTTTCTTTTTCGACATCGTCTAGATCGTGGTGAACGGCGTTTAGGGCTTTGGCGAGCTCCGCATCCGATTTGGCGCTGGTCTGCGACGCTGCGACTACCAATCGTTTTAGTTCTTTTATTTGAGTTTCCACAACATGTTCTTGATGATTTAAATGTTCTGAAACATATTTTACACTGTCAGAAAACTCAAGATTAAAAAAATATTCAATCAATTTGATAAAATGTATGGACGCCAATTTTGACCAAATACTAACCTATTAATGATGACTGTTTATTGACTAGATGATTTATATTTTCTTGCATAAGTTGTAGGTTTTGTGCAAGTTGTTCCTGTAGTCAAATAAAATAACTGTGTATATATTAATCATATTTGTCCATTTAAGTATCCATTATGACTCCTACAGTATGTACTTTAAAAGTGATAGAGCCCGCTTTAACATCTTCACACGAATAAGTCGGCTCGTCCGGTGTAATACCACGACCACAAAAACGACAGGCGTGAAGTGCAATGCAATTCCGCGTTTCGTCTGATGAGTGTGGTGCGGGAGGCCAAATTTTAGTCCCTTTCCCTTTCCACCCTTTTCTTAAGAGGAAAGGACGGAGAGGAAAATTGAATTTGACAATGGAGGAGACATATAGGAAGGGGAATTATAATATTTATGTGCGTCTCGTCTTCCGTCGATTAAGGGTAGGCAACGCCTCTGCATTTGCGGCTGTCTGTGGGCAGCGGTCGCTTCGCTATTTCGGCGGATTCGGATGACCTCTTGCTCGTTTGCCACCTTATAATATAAAAAAAAAGGTAGAATTACCTGATAAGCGAATTCAGTTTTCATAGCTTCAGTGATATCGGCTTTGCTGGCGCTGCCGCCGCCCGCGATGGTGTAGAGCACGCTGGCACTGCGCGCCATCTGTTGCTCCATCATGTCACGGAACTCCGCCATTTTTAAACGGTTATTGATTGTTGAACCAGCTATACCTAACACTGTACCTATAAATAGAACAGAGCTAAAATATTCTACAATGTGATAATGAATACACACTAAAAATATCAGGCACAAAATAAAAATATCAGAGACTGACCAACTTTGTTTTTTTTAATCTAGTAAATAAAAGAAACAAACAGTTGTTTGTCATCTCTGAAATAATGTCTATATGTCTATATGAATGTAATGCTTTAGGCTATATATTTGCATGCTATAAATCTTAGAGGGTGAGTAAATAAGAAAAAATGCTATGAAAAAGGGACAAAAACTACAAGCAAACACTCGCAAATCATGGTTGCCATGGTTACTTTAAGGCCAACAGCCTCCATTTTCATTTGACTTTTTTGAATTGTGACAGTTGCAATTGAATATCTTACAGAATTTAACAAGAAAATAAGTTTTTATAATAGGAAAAGCTAGTATGCATATACACAAACATTTACAAATATCTACTTTGTCTGGAATAACTGTTAAAGAATACCTCAAAACATTAAGTCCTTACTTTAATATAACATTACAAACATGGTAATTGGAAACAGAATGTAAAAATATAGTATCACTTTACCTAAAAGTAATCTTGTCTTGTAGTAAAAGAATCTTTGTGTAATATTTACTTACCAAATATAGAAGCGACTATGTACCAGTATTTGTTACGTTCAGCATGTGCCCTCTCTCGTTCATGGCCTAGCTTCACCGCTGCAGACATCGTGGCGAAAAGTTCCCTTTCCTCTCTTTCTGCATCCGAAAAAAGTGTTCGCAGTGCTCTCTCTTGTATGATTAACTGAAATTTATTTGAGTTGTATTTAGACCCTTTAAATTCTCAATGAATTCTTTTTGGATTTTCCTGGTAAAGCCTTATCAAGAATATAAAAATCCTCACCTGGAGGATGTTCAATTGTCCTATTAAATTTTCTAATGTTTGCAAAGGATTCAAATTCATATTTTACTGCAATATGACAAGGGTTTTAATATTTCTGGTGTCTATAGATAGAAAGTGACCGTTATGTTAAACAAAATGTTGAAAGACAATCTGGAACTTGTATGTTCCATATGATTGGCTAAGTATATAAGTGTATATCTTGAGATATTGGTACAATATTATTTTAAGCATTCACCTTGTGTTCTTCTGTGCAGAGTTGTAGATATTTTTCATCTCCTTTCATAGTATTCTGCATTTCAGCATGCAGCTCTTTTAAGCGTGCTTCAATAGAAGCCAGCTCCCTGCCAAGCTCTCTGCGCCTTTCTTGTGCATCAATGAATCTTTCCTACAAATATAAAAAAATTGTTAACCTCATGATGATGTGGAATAATTATAAATGGACATATGACATTTTAGTGGAACTGCAAAAAAAATAAGTTTGGTCTTCTAATTTTATTTTACTTGATATTAAACTGAATTATTTTTGTTTTCTATGAATAAGATACTGTCAAATATATTTTAAAACACCATAGATATTTTCCTATCTAAATATATATATATATATATATATATCACAAGTACAGTTGTAATACCTGAGCTTCAATAACAGTATTCTGAATAGCCATTATCTCTTCAACTCCCGTGAACTTTTCATATTTTGAAACTAGATCTTGCACTTTTTGAGACACACTTGTATATTTAAATTTTTCTGCGATTTCATTCATCTTAGTAGCTGGAACATACTTGGTAATCAACTGGTCAGCTTTTTCACGGCTGTTTGAACTTATTTGTACCATATGTACTTTATCTTTCAGCCGCTGGGCCATCTGACGAAGCCGGTCCGCCATGATTGCATATTCAATCGTAATTTGGTATTATAAGAATAACTATTCTCTGAACATTTTCTAAAGATATGATATCATCTCGTCTTATTTGAGAATTGTCAGTAATATTGACATTGACAGTTGTGATGTGACAGTGACATTGATTTCAATAAACACTACCTACGATCAATTTTAAGCACAGTTTTAAGGTGCAGAAAAAGAAAAAATATCATGTTATCAATTTTTTTTCTATCTTTAAACTCATCTGTCTGTCATTTCCATATCAAATTAATTAGGTATTTTAAGTAATATTAATTACTGGTAATTTTTATAAAGATATAAAAAAGACAATATTGATCTGTCAGAAAAACCAGCGCCATGTAAACCTGGATGTGGATGTGGAAAGATTGCAGAGAGTCGGCGCTAGGCCCTGGAGTGCGTCAGCTAATAGAGGCAGACAGACTACTTTTAGGGGCACTAGATCGATTAACGCACATAAAAAGAGAAGGCCCTGAGATAACTGTGAAACAAACAATTTTATTAATTCATTAGTGTAATCAGCGACTTATTTCGCACATTTAATAAAACGGTTTTATAACAACCATGATCGATGACCGGGCAAAATAAAAAAAGACCCGAAACAAAAAATTTTACGTTTAAACTTTGTGTTACAGTTTACAGTGAACTGAAGTTAATCCGTGCCAGCTTTATACGCTTTAATGAAAAAGCGAATGCGGAGAAGATTGTTTCAACAAATCGAACTCAAGACTTCCCACTCGATGATATAATAAAAAAACTACAAAGCGCAATACGGCATGGTCCGATCGTTTATGTTGTACATACAATAAATTACGTTCAAGGTAGTTACGGCGTGACACTACCGACGACAGATAATTCGTTAAGTATGATTAAGACATCGCCAAAATTGTTTTTGTTTATTTATTTATTCAAGATACAATCAATGGACGTCGGGACGCAGCTGTCATTAGAATAGAAGCACGCAAAGCAACGGCGACCTCGGTACGCGCATAGATCGTCACTAGAAGGACAGTGAATTCAGTTGCGGTTAGACGATGTGCTAATCATTCTGGTCGTTTAGCATGCACAAAATGCAATAAAACTGACGTAAAAAAATTCAACCAAGATTTTCTTTTATCTGTATACTTAGTATTGTTGTATCCCAAAACATCTTAAAGTAACAAATATAAAGAAAGCAACAGAATAGTGAAGAAATTTTCTTTCTTCTTAGAAAGGACTCGCTGTTTCTCTTGATTTCGTCCACGTAAAACAAGATAGCTTTTAATGGTGAAAGAATTTCTGAAATTGGTTTTGTAGTTTCCGAGTTATTTCAATGTAAACTTTTAAGTAATAAATATCTTTCCTCTTTATAATATTAGTATAGATAAGTAGATGTGGAATTTAAAAAAGATGTCAGGTTTGTCTCTATGCGCATAATAACCCAGGGCCCAGGAAAAAAAGGCCCGGAAGTATGCTGGGTAAAAATAAAGTTACATGGTTGTTTCTGTAGGCTTGCATAATAAGATGTCCATTTGATGCATTCTTCACTTCAAATAAACTGAAACACAATATTATGATAGACTCGCATAGAAAATTAGAACCATGTAAGACGTGCCTGTGTTGCATTGATAATGATATAAAGTTTTGTTTTAACAAGCCGAATGATTTATCGATAACTCTTAGTATGCTACTTACGCAGGAGACATTATTCGCATGACTAATTCTAAACAACCATGAAGGTTCAAACATGCTGCGTCAATTAGGTTTTTTTTTTGAGTTTTTTATAACGTCTTGCATATAAGGAAGAAGCTTCTTTGTTTGGTGTTTATTAATAAACATAAGTGTTTTGATATAAGCGTTACAAAAACATTACAATTACTAAACACTAGCTATAAATAAAAAACGTTTTTTTCCCTTTGAAATAGCAGATAAATCGCAAATCCTTGTTCAATCTTAGTTGACAGCATTTTCAGAAGATAAATAACGCAGTATATAAAAATACTAGTATTCACATTAATGTTTTAATTATGCAGACACACATAAATTAATATTAATTAACTTAACATGTAACTGAAATAGTATGTGAAATAATATTAGAAGGCCAGCGACGGTTAATGCACTATTCGAAAAAAAACCTGTTTTCTGTTAATATATATGTCTAAATGTATAATTAAAAACAGATAGTTAATAACATAATGATCTTTTAATGACGATTTTTTTATCAACATGGGGACATGCATGCCACTTTACTTACCCTATCATAACTATGATAGGGTAAACTTACAAGTGTCATCATATGAGATATTATTGTTAAAAATTAAACAAAAAAATGGGTCCCACCTGCAAGCACTACCTTTCGGATAAAAAAAAGAATTATCAAAATCGGTCCACTAGCGGAGTTATACCGAGAATACAGAGTTATACCGTAACACACATAAAAAATAAAAATAATAATCGTACAGACAAATTGAGTACCTCTTTCTTTTGGGAGGTCGGTCAAAAACAGGATACATTTACTGGCGTATCGAATTTAAATACATGAATTTGTTATAACAAAAGTCAACAAGCTTCTAAAAGTGTCATACCCATGAATAGAACCTTTGGTATTATGGTCTGTTTTAGGTTATAGTCGGGGACGATTATTTTTTTTCTTTCTCCTCCTTATCCTACTCCCGTAGGGTCGGCGCAAAAGGTTGTTCTCCTACACATAACTCTATCATATGTCATCACTCCCTTTTGATCATGTCACCTTTCACGCTATACATCGTACTTATAACAAAAATGTTATTTATCGTTCGTGATGTAATCCTATGTTGTTACTCATATGTTGATAGCTAGACAATCGGTCTAACGTGGTCAGTGAATTAAATTCTTTAACAGTACCTCTGATATCGTAATGCGATTTAATTTTTTTTAAGTCGCAAATTGGTCTCAGGGTTAATACATGTTATTCTCTTGACTAGCGACCCGTGCTGGCTTCGCACGTGTCAAAATGTATTTATGTAAGATATCACATTAGAAACTTTAAACATTATCAGTATTTCTCTATTACACATTTAAACGTTCCTCTTAAATCATTCTTCTTCTTCCTTAGCTCTACAGCCGTTTGTGGGCCTTGGCTTGGTCAAGCAATTTTTTCCACTTCGGTCTGTTAGTGGCTACCGATTTCCAGTTTCTTATACCAACATTCTTTGCGTCACGATTTATCTTAAATCATTCCATCTGTTAAAAATGTTTATCAAAGTTCGTTGCGTAGTTTCAAAGATCTAACCATACATAGAGACAGGCAGCAGGAAGAGACTTTTTTATAATATGTGATAAATGTTTTATCCGGTTTCTCTAGCTTTGTCCAGCTAGAATTAGTACCTATAAGGAGCGTGAATCGGCGAACTTTCACGGCGGTATTCCACCGAGGCGTGGTAATTCGCGGCCGACCCATTCCAAACACTAAACTTGTTACATTAGTTTTAATAAACCTGTCTCTACAACTTTGACATTTCCTTAATGTAAAAAAGCGGCCGTAGTAAGGTAATACATTATCAAATCTAAATATTTCATAAGAACAAATATGTAAATGTCGATCAATCTTACTAATATTATAACTCGAAAAGTTTCTCTGTTTGTTTGTGTTTTTAGCACAAACGGCTGAACGGATCTTGATAAAATTTGGATACATATAGAGCGTATTAGGGAAGAACACATAGGCTACTTGCTTTTGTTTTTGTTTAATATCACGCGGACGGAGTCGCGGGCCAAAGCTCGGTAATGTAATATTTTAAAATCGACGGTTTTTTCTCTGTATTTTGATAAATGTGTTTGTCAATTGTTTTCTTATCATCTGAGATTTTGTTGGTTTAAACATGTATATTTCAACATTGAAATACTGTATGATGACCAGCATGAACTGAGAGAATGGAGTTTTCTCATAAGTACGAAATTTAAAAAAAAAATTGCTTAATAATAACAATGCTAGGTTGCTGAAGTTTACATTATTTTTATCATTACCTAGCGATTTATTATTGTTAGGTGACCTAATTTTTAACGTAGTTAAACTCAAAATGTGTAGTTCGGAAACACATTTCATGAAGGTATCGAACCAGTATAAAAACACTATATTACTAATGCTTAAATGTAGCTGGGAAACCAGACATTAATCTGAAAAAACAATAAATACCGTCTAATAATAAAAGAAGAGAAATGTAATACGTACGTTGCTTTAATAGGACATGCTATAAATATTTTTAAACATAACTGTAACAAATAATCACCAGTTAATAAAATGATTCAACCTGTTTTAGTATACATTTTATAACTAGAAAGTATCGTCGTCGTATTTCAAACGAGTTCTCGTTTATTAACATTCATTCGTAGTTTTAATTAACCGCTACATTATGATTTAATTTAATTACTAGCCCTTTAGATATTTAGAGAACATCAATTTCATAGGTTAATTTCAGACTACGTGTGATACATTCTTGTAATGCCAACACTTTCATATTGTAAAAATATATCTCGCTCTCTCCGAAGAAAATATTATTTTTCAGATAGAGGCCTAAATTGTCTTCAGTGTGTATTTAAGTACTAAAACAATCAACCGTAAAAGTTCCAAAAAACCTATAGGAAACTAGAATATGTTTTATAATTTTTGTAAAAATTTAACTTAGTTATCGGTTGTTGTTTGTTGTTTGTTATAGCAACTCAGTTATTAATAAATACAAGTTATTTACTAGGGATCGTATTCCGCGCCGATAACTCTAAAACATGGCGGCCTTATCCACGATATATTATGAATGCTTGCGTACCATAAGGCAGCATAAGGTTAGCGTACTGCATTTCGCAACGAAACGCGCCCGCCATCAGAGCGAAGCTTCCCGCGTAATTTTTTTTTTAAATTATTTGCAAAATAATCTGTGTTTGTGCCAGATCGAAAATGATTTTGTCTATGAGAAATTAATTATGGATTATTTATTTTCTTAATGTGAGAGGTGCGTTTGGATTGATTTCGTTCTATAAGAAAGGTAAATTTAACTATTTAAACTAGAAATATAAGTAACTGAGGCTAGTTTTTTTTGTCATATAAAATTCATAAATATTTTTTACGTCAATCGATTTAAAATTGAATATACATATTTTTTCTCAAGCTTACATTATTGAGAGCAAATTGTAATAATATTGTTTAATATTTTATTTACACAAAATAAAATGTTATGCACAATATATTTTTATTTAGGACAGTAACTAATTTATGCACAGCCAAGAATAATTTTCGGTCACGAAATTTAAGTGTTTTAATAATAAACTAAAATAAGAGTTTTATTGATTAAAATTTATTAAGCGATGTTTCAAGTCTTGATCACCCTTCACCTTCAGAGTTTTTGTGAACGGCCTGATGCAACCTCTGACATGAAGAATGGTTAAGTAAGAAAGTGTTGAAATGTGCGATTAAATTTATATCTTATGTTTAATTCAATACTGTTCTAAACTCACCTTCAGAAGTATTGGCAATTAGCACCTTATTTTAAATTTAAAACGCATATAAATAAAAATAGACTTTAAAAATGTTAAAATAATTCTGCCTTCAATTTTCGTCAACAACTGCAGTTGTGGACCGCTAGTTGTTGCATAAAAAGTGTTGTTTTTATTCTACAACTAGATTTTACCCGTGACTTCGTCCACGCCAAATTATAAAATCAAAAGCATGTAGCCATTGTTCTTCCAGACTATCCTCTACATCTATGAAAATTTTATCGAGATCCGTTCAGCAGTTTAGGCTACAAATTCTAACATCCATCCATCTAGATTTTTGAATTCATTATATAAATTAGAAGGAAAATTACAAGATAGCTTTCTCTCTTTGGTCAGTCATCAAATCATTTTGCCTCGCAATTCTGAATCCCAATTTAATTCGAACCATTTAACGGTCACAACAAATATGGCGTACAAACGTCAAAGTTATACCAAGATAATTTTATAGCCCCATTCGGTTCGACGTTAATTAAGTTCGACTTGACGTCAAACTTCAGCGAAGCAAAGTTTTACGAGACTACGCACTTATTTGATTTGTAGTTGACATACTTATGTACTGTTATAGTTAAAAACAAAATGTTATATTTCTCTGTAATGAGTTAAAATACGAATTATTACGAGTTACGTTATTTTAAACATAAAAATAGACTTTGATAAAAAAGTATAACACGTGATAAAATGGGCCTTCCCAAAAAACGATAGTGTTCCTAATACATTTTATCCTAAATAATATTCTGTTATACCGGGATTCTACACCCGGTGCGGATTTTTAACTAACCATGGTTATTAAAACATTATGCGTTTGCTTGCAAGATGCGATCTCTGCCAATAAATATATAAGTACTTATACTGAAAGTATTGTTGACATCCTATCAATATTAGCAGTTAAAACGCATTTTTAGTTATATTTTTTTGTGGTAATATAGCATGTTTATGAATTAATCTTAACCATATTAATTTAAATAGATTAATTGTCAGTCAAAAGTGAATCAAATATATATGTATATCAAACAAAATAACTAACAAATGAACAAAAACAATCATTGAATAATTTCCTCTATTTTAAAAAATGTGTCCAACTATGTGATTGAAATTTATTACATGCAAATTAATTAGGCGAAAGTGCATGATATGGGCATGTTATGAGTAGGGACTATTCGCATGTTACAAGGAAACTTTGGTTATGAGTGTGGTAGGATACACTGGTAGAGGCAGAGCTAGAAAGAGATGGTTGGATTGCGTGAAAGGTGACATGATCAAAAAGGGAGTGATGAGTGATGACTGAGATGACGTATGATAAAGTTATGTGGAGGACAAAAACCTGTTACGCCGACCCTACAGGAGTAGGATAAGGAGAAAGATGATGCTGACAGAAATTGTAAAAAGAAATTGAAAAAACTATTGTAAAAATATAAAAATTTTAAATTTTAAACCTTAAGAACAACAATTAGATAAGTAGTTCCTAATCGTTAGTTATAAGTATGTTTTGTGGAAATTACGTTGAGTTAAGCTTAAGCGAAGTGAACGTCGGCTAGGAATTGGTTCTAGGTCGAGTCACACAAAAATGAATCAAACTGAATGATACTGTAAATAGTATTTTGTATATGTTAAGTGCTTATTTCGAAATGACAGGTCGATATCTTTATACGCATTAGGTTTTGTACTTTATTTTTAGTAAAACAAAAAAACAGCTAGTATACAGTCCTATTTGATACACAATTTCAGTTGATTGAACATTGATTATTGCAATATTTTATTATCTTACTTAGCATTGTAATATTTATTAATAACAATTCCATTAATAATTAATAATGCAATTATAATTGGACACCAACTGCTAAAATATGTTTGAAAATTCTTTTAGAAGTTATTGACACAAGCTGTTGCTTGCGACTTTGTCCGCGTGGAATAAAACTAAAAAATATAACTAGCCTGAGTTATTCAGTCATGTCATAGCTTCCTAACGGTGAATTTTTTTTTGGAAATCGGAACAGTAGCTTTTGAGTTATTTCAATCATCATCATCACCAGCTCACTATACGTCCCCACCGAGGGGCTCGGAGCCTACCCTATTAAGGGGTGACTAGGCCATAGTCAACCAAGCTGGCCAAGTGCGGGTTGGTTGACTTCACACATAGCTTTGAATTTCTACGTCGATATGTGCAGGTTGCATCACGATGTTTTCCTTCACCGTAAGAACGTCGGGTAAATTATGTACATATGAAAATTCGAAAAATCGAAAATCACATTGGTACATGGCGGGATTCGAACCCAAGACCTGTAGATTACAAGTCAAGTATTCAAACCACTGAGCCACCGACGCGCCACTGAGCCATCAATACATTACATAAATCCAAATCTTTCCTCTTTATAATATTAGTATAACGGAGTATATTCAGAATAGGTCTAAGAAAATCTTCAGAAAGACCTAAAGGAACGGATAAACAACGATGATAGATAAAACACCGAATCTCCGTTAAAAGTAACATAAGTTAATTTTAACCGGTCCCGTGGACCACAACGACCGCAACAATCTAGTGTAGCCTTAACCTAATGCAAATGGTGGTAAATTCACGATTTAAGGCACTTTATAACATCGTACACAAGTGTTGTAAGTCAATATATGTTTTTTTTTCATTCATTGACTCATTCTGTTCTCACTCATTACCTCATTCCATTGTGTTGTCTCTACATTTAATATTGAATTAAATAAGTACTTAAAAATAAACAAAAAAAAGATACTGCAGTGCGATAGAATTAGGTTAATTTTTTTGTAAAATATCGTAGCAAGATGTAATTATAGAGGCAAATAATCTCGCTCTATTTCTTATCCGAAAAAAGTTACAAAAAAAGATAATTATCAATAAATTTCATAATACCCGGAAAACCTTCAACACCAAATAAAAATATAATAATTTTCTTCATTGATTTTCAATGATACGCTTTTTAAAAATGATCAATTCAAACTGCGCCTGCTGTTGATAGGTAGTTGATAAACAAGCATTATTCAGTCCAATTTAATATTTAGGCCAGTCTCATTATTAACGATTTACAATTGTTATGTCAAGAAATAGGTCTAGCGGCGGCACGCCACGCCATTGCTATCGATTTGCGAACAAGGCTTCGTATTGCCTGCTTCGCTTTTTAGGTTATAAATGGTAAAAATCGAGTCAAATGTGAATTTTGGAAAGGTATTACAGAGTCCTAGTTGAGTTATTAAAACAAATTTAGAGCATAAGATTTAAAACACTTTTTCTAGTGATAAGCAGTGCGATTTATTTGTACGACAGTCAAAGCCGCAGCAGTGGAAATAGCTTAGTTCATAGATTTAGTAGTGCGGCAAGTCACTTGGAGTGGTCTAATGTAAGTAAGGGATGATTAAACAAAGCTAAGGGCTAAAGTCAGGATAGGTGCGTTTATCACTTGTCAACACTGATTACAATAACATGTGAAGTTATCACAGTTCAAATGCAAACTTCCTGTTAACAATGGCTTATTGTTAAATTCGTGTAGAATGAGTTGTGAGCGAATTATACTCCAACTACATCAATTTACGATTTCGATTCTTTTAATTACTTTTTACACCTTTTTTATTAATTTCCGCAATTGCGAATTCGTACAAAAAATGAAAATGACTTTGTTTTCACTTCTTTTGCAAGGCTACTTTTTGCTTTTTTTCGCTCGAGTGTAAATAAAATTTGGATAACTTTAGTCAATTTCCGTATTCATTTATTACTATAATTGCAAAAAATATTTGATTTTCCGGTCATTTGGTGCTTTTTTTTTAAATAAAAATCTTTTTTACTACTAACATCAGATCATAGTTAGCTGGCTAAAAAAAACATAAACAAAACAACTTTTTTTTATTTAAAAAAAAAGAAAAAACAAAAATCGTTAACACTTTTAAGAAACTTTTAATAACTAGCTTTCGCCCGCGACTCCGTTCGCGTGGATTAAAAAAAAAAACAAAAGTGAGTAGTCTATGCAGATACACATAGGCTACTCACTTTTGTTTTTCTTCCTGACTATCCTCTACTTCTATACCAAATTTCATTGAAATCCGTTCAGCCGTTTAGGCTACAAACTTTAACAAACATCCATCCATCCAAACTTTTGCATTTATAATATTAGTATGAAGTGTGATGATTGAACGGACAGTCGTAAACTTTATAGGTACTGTAAGTTGTTTATTTCTTTTACACTATTGATATTTTGTTAGGTGCCAGGATCCTCGATCATCGACTTTATTTTTTTCTTAAATTATATGGCTAGTACTAGTATATAGACTTGCAATTAGTTAAGAATGAAATAGTTGCCACCAGAAGGTCGGGCTAGATGAGGTCGTGCATGGTTTAACGAGGCCGTGGATTCCCATTATGTTCTTCAACCTTGTTTTATGAAACCGCATTTTTATGACACAATGATAACCATTACCGGGTCTATTAAGAGCTTCGCAAATTACGCGATTAATTAGAAGATTTTCAAAATCAAGAAAAAAACCCAAAGTCATCAACATCAATATTTAACAAAAAAGGAAAGTGTGTGAAACGTGTATTGGCAAGATCGGTCTGTTTCTTGAATTTATACTTGAAAATTGATTTGCATACAATACACGAGTTACTTAAGAGAAAAGTTGCTTAGTAAGTAATTACCATCTTACGTTTTATATGTTTTATTTATGTTCCTATACTAGCTGTCGCCCACGACTCCGTCCGCGTGGAATTAACAAAAAAAACAACAAAAGTCAATCTCTACATCTAGACTAGATCCTCTACATCTATACCAAATTTCATCAAAATCCATCTAAACTTTCGCATTTAGCATTGACTTATTTATTACATGTGTGCCGTACAAACGGGTTCGGGTCCCGCGGCACAACCTACCCTTGAACTACGATTGCACCGGAGGGCATAATATTGTAAACGTAATGGGGAAAATGGTACTCACCAGCTCGATGAATTTGCGTCACCTCCTCCAGGTGCCTTGTCTCAGTCAATGTCAATCGAGTCAGTCTGGTTCAGTCAAGTCTATAGGCCCAGCGATGCTGCCTGAAGATGTATCAGCAATTTCGAACGCGAAACCGAATTTAGCGACCCCGTTCGCTATCGAAATCGACACGCCTGTTGTGTCGTCGCGTTATAAAAAGAGCAACTTTAAACCGCACAAGTGTTTGCGACCGTTCCGCTTGGCTGCTCGATTCCGACCTTTTCCTCGCACCCCTCTCCGCAGGCCCCGCGCCCGTCCGTAGTGGAGAGGGTTTATTCTTCTACCCGCCCGTGCGAGAAAAATAAAATAAGCGCGCTTACCCGCACTAAACCCAGGGCGCGAAAGACAAAATTAGGTTCGCCACCGAATATGGCGAACCCGTGCTATCTATACCGAACAACATGACTCCTGCCCTTTTATTCATAATTGCTTTTCTGCTCTTACTCTTATCGACGCCTTTCTTAATTTATATAATAGTTTTGTAACAGATTATTTGTTTATGTTTTGTTCAATATCTCATTAACACACGATATACTGTTTATTTAGATAATACTAGCTTTCGCCCACGACTCCGTCCGCGCGGGTTAAAAAAAAGAGAATCGAACGGAATAAATAGTGTCCTATGTCCTTCTCCTGACTCTAATCTCACCAATTTTCGCCATATCGGTAAAGCCGTTCTTGAGTTATGAATAATGTAACTAACACAAATTTCTTTTACATATAAAGATTGCTATCTTCATACTAGGACGGGCATAGATTATATAGAAGAACAAGAGGAAGACGAGAGAAATTCGAACATAGATTTTTCTTTTGGTATTTTTCAACAATTTTAGCGAGGGTTCTTTTGTTATTTGAAATTGCATAATCTTAATGACTACTGTTATTTTTTTAATAATTACAATTACCTAATATTATTTTATAGGTACTCATTGAGCATACATCTTTAAAGTTTCATTTCAATTTTATTTGTTATGCAAATTACATTTTTAGCTTATCTGTAATTGCTTTGAGGTATAATGTTTTTTGTTGCGTAAAACTAGTTAAATTCAGTAAAATAAGGCGTGTAATATTAGGCCTGGATTGACAAATAGCTGGTCAAATATATTACTTGTTAGACGATCGACATTCGCCATTAAATTTGTTATTAAAATAATGTAAAACCAAAAATAACGAATAATTAATCCTTGGAGCATTTATATTAATTTACATAAATAAAGGTTTTTGAAATTGCTTTCCTTTTATTATCAACTCCTGGTTATTTATTTCGCTTCTAAAAAGTGTTTAAACAAAACAGTCAAAACTTTCTTTTATGAGAGTATAATATAATAATAAATAATCTTTATTTAATTATTTTGATTATTGAACTTAATAATTGCTTTGATTATTTTATTACATTTCAGAGAAAAACTGTAAGGAACAGGTAATAAAATTAAACTTGACCTGAATCCTTGACGAGAATTACTCTTTGTCTTGATCTCAGTTTGTGTTCAACGGAGACTTAAATATGAGTTAATTCAAGCTCTGTTTATTATTAAAAGCTAATTCAATTCTTTAGATCACATCTTTAAAACTCACCAATCCATAAATTGTTATATAAAACCTTTGTCGTCTTTATATTAATTTTTATTATTAACTGGCGACATTTTTTGGGCTGAAAAAAAAATAGAAAGCCTTTTTCGTGTTCTTAAAGACTATTTTCTAAATCTGTGGTAAAGTTCATAGATATACATACTAAGCAGTTTTGAAGATACGTAGTTACAATTATCTATCGATCTATCCAAACATTTGCATTTATTTGTTGGTATTATGTTATTCGCATACAATATCTCTCTCTCTAATTAACTGGTATCCCAAATGATGGTGATGTCTGCTAACTTGCATACAATAATAAGTAATTTATCATGCTCTCATTAAAAAATCTTATTGAAGGTTTATAACAATGTTAGAATAATTGTTCGACTACTGTTAGTTACGTGAAATAAAACTAACATAGAGAATTTACGTAGTTATAATCTTAATGGTGAATAGTGTAACACTAGTAACATTGATAAATTCTACTTTATATAATAATAAAAACACACTATTTACAGAAATTAATAAAATTGCATTTGTTAAAAATAAAATGCTTCATAGTTCGCGTCACATTTTTCTCTGCCACAGTCAAATTACGTTGTACTTTCTTTATATTTACAAATATTTTTCTATTACTTTCTTGGCGGCCAGCATGATATTAATTATTGCTTGACCAAATGGAGCAAGTAAAAGTGTAAACAAGTGCATTAACAAGCCGTGTCCATGCTTTTGCCGCGGTCAAGGTTTTATATTAACATATTACGGTTGCGTAAATCCGAGCATTACTCAACACCATCGAAGGGATACATACATTTAAAAATGAGATACTTTTAAAAATGACTACTTCGGTTATATTTATATAGTTTTATTGTAGTTGAAAGGTAACACGTTGCTTTATTAATCCATAAATCTACAAAGCAAAAAAAAATAAACAACGTACAATAAACGATTTTCAGTACACCTGCAGTTAAAATGTAAGCCCACTAGCTGTTCAAACTATGTGAATATACCTTTAATCATATAAATTCTTTCTTACAGGTACTAAAGCAGAGTGAAAAAATGTATACAGAGTCGATAACTCCCACGGTATCTCTAAGTAGTGAACGATCATCAAGAACTAATTCAACAAATTGTGTAGACAGTGATTCGAAAGATAGTGATTCTGGGAAGGATAGTGCAAGTGATTCATTTAACAGTTTGATTGAGGAAAAAGCAGAAGAAAACTGCAGTAACTGTCTCGATGACTGCATCGACGTTAAGTGCACAGGTCCTCAATACTCTGTGCCGTATGGAGAAGATCATTGTAAAGTGATAAAGAAAAGATCTATATGTTGTAGTAAGTAGTTATTATCTAGATTTATTTTTATTACACTCCAATGTGACCCGGATTCCATTTAAATATAATTCTGATTGACTTTAATCTTATTATCTTACTTGCATTATTATCATACTATAATATAAAAGCGAAAGTTTAGATGGATGAGAGTTTATCTGAACGGATTTTGATGAAATTTTGTATAGATGTAGATGATGGTCTAAAAGAACGCATAGGTTACTCGCCTTTGTTTTTTTTAATTCCATGCCGACGGAATCGCGGGCTATAGCTAGTATACAGTTAAGATGGATATGACGGCCGATAGAATAACAATTTTATTTAAATCAACACCATTATTGATTTGGCATTTACGATCTGCCCGATATTTATTCATTACTTCTTGTTCTTATTTTGATTTCTTACGAATTATTTTACTTTATTTATACCTAATATAGTTATATTATAGATAATGTAAATTTTGTATTGCTGTATTTGTATTGTTTTTACTTTTCATCATTAGGTTGTATGACGCAATAGACTCAAAAAGTCGGTATATTGGTGACGTCAAAGGACAAGAACCGTTAAAGTTTTGTTTATCTGGCCAAGGAATTCTTTTTAAGGGTTTGTAAGTACGTTTGGATGTATATTAAATTATGGTTATTACATTTTCACGATCAAATTATTAATAACCTAAAAAGACAGAATATTCAATACTGAAGAAGTTAATATTGAAAAAGAAGTCGGATATGCTAGGAATTCGCCAAATCTATAATCTCTGCCTACCCTTTTTCGAAAGCCGGCCGTGAGACTTGGATTGTTCTTTTTTGTTATTTCAAATATGAGGAATGACAATATACGTCAAGCTGCAGTGGAAACCTACTTATCGCTGGTTACCTGTTTCTAATTAATCAGATCACGTCAAACTGTTACGTCGTGTTAAGTCCTTCGTCGCGTCACCGCTGACAATGAACAACCTGGCTTTGGATTATTATAATTACAGACGCGATACGCATAATATTACTCAGCAACATTTGCATTCTAATATTAATGTAATTCTACGTGATCGAGTAATAACATTCAATGTGATTCATTAAACTCCTCACCGTAATATTCATCTGGCAACTTACTGGTACAATAACATGTTCATTTGTTTCTCGAGGATGACATTATTTTGTTCCAGTGTTTTTGCAACGATAATAGAGGATTATGTCATCATCTTCCCCCTTACCCTACTCCCGTAAGGTCGGCGCAACTGGTCTTTGTATTCCACATACCTCTATCATACATCATCCCAATCACTCCCTTCTTGATCATATCATCTTTCAAGCAATACATCCATCTCTTTCTAGGTCCATCTCTACCGGTGTACCACACTCATAACTAACGTCCTCCTTGTTATGTCAAAAATATAACTTAATGATATGCAATTATTTGGATATCATGACTTTTTTTTCGCTCCGACTTGCGTGCCTTTTGATGTTAATGTCTATCATTATAATTTGTACAAAATTCATCAACGCGATCAACCGCAACCAAATTCCAAAATGGCGAGAATCGTATAGATACAAAACACCACAAAATAACCGGTCTATTTATACAGATCAGTGTATTATGTTAAAGATCAAATAATAATATCTAAAATATTGCCCATATAAATGGGCAATATTTTTTAAGCAATTGATCTCACCGTAAAACTTGATGTTTTGATGATGACCATAAAGATATTCTATAATAAGGTTATAAGTATTGAACATTTTAGTTAATCACCGTTTGACCGTATATGGTTTAGGTAATAAAAATATAATAGCATGGTAAATTATAGATTTCGTATGTTTTTTTCCTTATTCCAGATACATTAACTTTTTTAAGAAAAACCGATAAACCAGTTTAATAAAAGGTACAATAAAATATTTCGGCTATTTTACTTTTTTTAATCATTTACATACATTATTAACCGGTATTAGAACTATTGGGTGGTATTTATATAAGTTGGCAATAAGAATATTCTATGACGTGAGGAGATCTTTACATTGGTCGTTGTAGATTTTCTTTTATTTATAACGATGTTTTAAAATGGTGGTGGTGGTACGGTGAAAATAAAGTTACAAAAATGTATTTCACATTTAAATGAGTTTGTAACAAAACAAAGATAACTCATCTATACTAAAATTATAAAGAGGAAAGATTTGTATTTTTGACCGACTTCCCAAAAGAAGGTGGTACTCAATTCGTCTGTATGTTTTATTTTTTTTATATGTGTGTTATTGTATGAATGGAAATAACTCGAAAGCTAATGTTCCGATTTCAAAAATTCTTTCACCATTAAAAAGCTACTTTATCAGTGAGTAGCATAGGCTTTCTTTTACGCGGGAAAATTCGTGAGCATCAACTAGTTAAGCATAATATTATAATAACTCCAAAATTATTGGCCCATTAAAAAAAATCATTAATAAGCTACGTTTTCACTGAGTAACATAGTGTTAATACTATTTTTTTTAATTCCACGCGGACGAAGCCGCGAGCAACAGCTTTATAATTCGTCGTCGCCACAGAAAATAAAAAACTATACTCGTATGTCGTCGTCACAATGTTATATTTCGTGACATTTGACCGCAACATGTGCAATGTGCCATTTACTACTTCCAGCTCATTAAAACTATCTTGCGAAATGATAACATATTAATCTTTATGCATCATATTTAATGTTAGTTACACTAGATTGGTTCACAATACACGAGAGTTCACAGTTCACACGTGTTCTATTACTTCACGTGTACCAGCAACGCTTAAAATGTGATAAGTATGCGATGACCTTTATTTTTGTAGCAATTTCATTGCAGAAATATTACGACCATAATTATTCAATAATATCAAATGTAAAAAGAACAACACAGCTTCAAATATCTTCAAGTTCTCAAAATTTTTAAAGAAAATCTTTATTAGTTTCGTAACTTATGCCTAACTTAATGTTAACTTATTTCTCAAATTGAGGATATTTAGCGAATAAAAGGAAATTATCTTCTGATCATCCGTTGACTTATTCGGTCAAGAACAATTTAATATGCTAATTTTCGTAACAAACGTTTTGCATGATGAAATTGCTAATGCAGTGTACGAAAAAGAAATAAAAAAAATTGTTTTCTATACTAATATTATAAAGAGGAAAGATTTGTATTGTTGTAGCTATGTGTATAGTTATAACATTTTTGTATGTATTGAAGTAACTCAAAAACTACTGGGCCGATTTCAAAAGTTATTTCGTCATTAGAAAACTACGTGAATAGCATAGACTATATTTTTAAAATAGAGAATTGTTGTAAAAAAGACAATTATAAATTCTCTAATAATAGTCGACATGAGTAGCTTGCACTTCTAGTAACCGAAGATTCCTGAATACTGAAATCTCTAGTTACTAGACTTACAGAGGGTTAGGGTTCCGGTGATTCCCACGGAGATCCCGAAATCGCTTTCTATTGCACTAGAGGCTAGCCGCCGAGGGAGTTTTAGTGGGTACAAACCTCACATAATCCTGCCTTCGCCCAGAAGGAAGGGTATCTTTTAAAAGATTTCTCCCCCATACCAAAAAAGGCTTATCAGCGGGTAAGAAAAAATGTTCTAAGTTAAAAGAACGTAGAGGTAAGTACTAATAAGTGTTGGACTAAACGTGTGTAGAAATAAACTGAGTTGAAGGACCCAAAGAAGATTATCCGATTATTTATTTATACATATAATTATTTTTACTTACGTACAACAGATCCTGTGACGCAGACGGTATGGGGCGTGCTGCTAATCATAATGTCCATCAGCGGTTTCGTCTTCTCTCCATTAGACTTCATGCTGTGGGAAAAGTTGAATATGAGACCAGGTTAGTTCCATTTGCTCCTAAAGACCACAGCTGCTTTAATTTCTTGATCCCTTAACTTTTAATCATAAATTCAGAAATACATAATTTTTGTCATAAATAATGTAGCTATCAACTGTCCTAACACTTAAATAAAAACTTACTGTCATCTTTAATGTTACAAAAAAAAACAGAGGCAACGACTGACTGCCCTAAAACCATATAAAGACTATCTGCTCATCCTTTCAAGCGTATATCTATTTTGAATTCTAGGTCTACCACCATATGAATGGTGGGCTAATCCACCTGATGAAGTCAAAATGCGTGCCTACGTGTTCAACGTGACCAATCACGAGCGATTTATGAAGGGACTCGACAAGAAATTAAATTTACACGAAATTGGTCCAATTGTTTACTTGTAAGTAACACAACATAGTTAAAGATAATATAAACATAAGTAGATTTCTTTACTTTTTTTTGTATTATAGTGACAAGAGGAGTTTAATTTTGGTTTGCGCTTAATTAATTAAGCGCAAACCAAGTATAGGCAATAGGCTAAGCTGTATTAGTACAGCTTAGCCTATTGTTACATAAAATTAATCATCATTATTAGGATAAAAAAAAAACAATTAAAAAACCACGTTAACCTGTGTAATAAATGTCGATATTCAATCAATCAATATTCTACGAAATGTCTTGTACTTGTTTATTGCGTGTCTGACTGAAGCGTGCCTATTCAAAAGATACAGCATCTTTATAGGCACGGAAAATACATGGTATTTAGGTATATCATTGAAAACGTAAAGTCAGATTGCGTCAACTTTATATAATTCTCGGGTCATAACACATCGAAGTCAATAGACCCTTCAAAATTCACCTCTATTTGCCGCTTTATAACACAAAAAAAGTTTTGTTTAAATTGACTTTAACCGTGGGATTTTACTGCCGAAATATCTCTACATGATTTTGATAACCGTATCATCATTCGCATTAAAAAGGCAATGGAATCCCTAGGTTAACACATATTTGCAAAGATAATATTTGCTGTATTTGATGATCGATTGCCGTTTGTTTTTATTCCAGAGAAAAGCTTCAACATTACAATATTAAATTTAACGAAAACAGTACTCTTACGTACACGGCCAAGAGGTCGCTAATTTACTTGCCGGATGAGAACACTTACGACTTGAATGCCACCATTATTGTTCCTAATTTAGCTGTTTTGGTAAGTTAATGTCACTTTTACCAATTTTTTACTTTTAATATTTAGTATTTAGTGTCCCTTTTTTAAGAAATAACCTAAGTTGTGGCGGATCATATCTTACGATCTTTTGATTGTCAATCATGAGAAAATCTGCAAGCCATTGTAACTTCCTTTGTTCGTCTAATCGTACATTAACCCGAGATTGTTTCGATAGTTCGCGATTCACAAACTGTATATGAAGTGACGTTTGTTTCTCATAAACACAATCGGTCCTTACAAAAGACGAGTGCCAGTTACCTTTAGTTCGTGACCCCTGTATGTCAGGGCTTGAAGTAATTATATGATAGATAGAAACGGATGTTAATCTTTCCTTGGGACAATATGTCATTATTATTTCATAATAGTGTATGTGTTAATAACAGTCTCTGAAAGTAAACAACCGATTGTGATAACTTTAAAGTTAAAATCGCTCTTGGGCAACGAGGCACGTGCATTTTAAATATGTTTAGAAGTAACACTTTTTTCTTATTACGATACAGTTCAAACCTTATATACGCGTCATATTATAATCCTGTAATTTTCCATTATGGCCCATCAATTCAATCATATACGAATTTAATCTCTTCGCGCATTATCCTCTTTTACACAAGTTATGCATTATTTGATTTTACCTATCTAGTTTTTAAAATTTAATAACAATACTTTCTTGTCTCCCCATTTTATATAAGCGACTAGCTCTTGCTCGTGAATTTGTCCTCGTGAAATTTAAAAAAAAATGTAAAAACATAGCCTATGTTACTCAGTGTTAACAAAGCTTTTTAATGATCCAAGAGTTGCTGAAATCGGTCCAGTAGTCTTTGAGTTATTTCAATACATATAAAAATCCATAAATACAAATCTTTCCTCTTTATAACATGAGTATCGAGTATAGGTTACTATAGATATAGTATATAATTCTATTCTCTCTGGGCCAGAACGGTTAAATGATAACAAACGGAACTCATGGTCGTTGTTATACCTCCAGGGTGTTATTTTGATCTTATCATTTCCAGGGCATGGCTTCTTTTCTTCATGACTCCAACTACTTCGTCCGTACGGCGTTTCGGCTCTTAGTTAATGCGCACGGCAGCGAATTTTTCATCAAAAGGACTTTGTATGAATATTTATGGGACTACAGAGATCCCGTACTGGCGACTTCGAAAAACATCGTCCCAGCAATAGTGCCAGTTGATAACATGGGATTTTTAAAAAGAGTATGTTAAAATTATTGGACATATTATGTTATTAGGGCAGATAATATTTTTTTAAATAAAAAATTACAACGGACTGGCTTGTCCCAACAAGGACTGGTTCACGACTTGAGCAATTTGACCTTTGAATAATTTGGACCGTCCGTGGTATGTAAATTTCAGTATGGACATTTCGAAAGCAAAAAAATATGTTTTACAATAATTTAAAGTTAAAACCATTTCAATGCAAGGTCATCTGGGTTAAACCGTTTACAATGAGAAATAATTTTAATGCAATTGTCTGGATAAAAACAATATATAATTACTGTTATTTTGAATAATATTTTTTCAGACCCATCATTTATTACCCGCAAAAAGTATTAATTAAACAATTAATTTTTAAATGAATAGGTATACAGTGACTTTACAGACGAGGTGACTGTGGACATTGGTCCCGAACGGGGTCACGATAATTTCTTCCAAATCAATCGGTTTAGAGGACAGCCGCAGTTGCCAGGATATGATCCCGATGTAGGTTCTTAATTTTGTTAATATTTTAAGTACTCGGATACGATAAAATTCATTCATTAAATAATTTTGGTTTATTATAGACGTGCCCAGATCGTATATTTGGATCAACGGAAGGTGTTATGTACCATCAGCATATCACCAAACAAGACGTCTTATTGTATTGGAGAAAAACTGTTTGCAAACTTATGCCTTTATATTTTGAAAGTGAGTATTCTGCTTGTACGTTGTTTTTTCCATAGCTTCTGAAAAGCGACGTGTTGTTTTGCATTGTCAGAAAAGTACATTTAACAGTTTTTTTTCAATAAAACTTATCGCTTTGTTCATAGGTGAGTTGTCTATGGACAAGGTACCTTTGTACAGATACAATCTATCCGAGGTGGTGTTTGAACGCGTGCGGAACAACACCGATTGCTATGATACTACGCCCAGTCTGCCGTCGGGACTCAGCGATGCCTCAAAGTGTTACTTTAGTAAGAGTATATAACTTATAGCAAACATAAACTTTGGATTTTAATGTAATAATATATCTATACCGCTTCTGTACATTCACTAATCTTTGATCGCAAGCTTCTTGGGAGTAAAACGTAGTATAACATCGACGTTTTACTATAACTAAGTACTTTATATGACATTCAATTTGTTTATTTCATAATTTCAGATTTTCCTATAGTGGTATCATATCCTCATTTCTACACGGGGTCGCCTCCGAAGGACCTCTACGTCACAGGTCTCACGCCGGATCGAGAGAAGCACAACTCTTACGTTATTGTTGAACCTGTACGTATACTTTGTAAATTATAATTCAAAAGCAAAATTCCGCGCTGTCAAAATGGCGAGCGGACCGCTATCTCTTGAATGGGTGGACCGATATTGACGGGTCTTTGATGGCTAGCTGATGCACGGCGAATATTATAGAGGGACGTTTTTTTTAAAAATAACGAAGGTTGCGGGCGACAGTTCGTTGTAGATACAATATATTACAGCGTTTTGTTCATAGTCTAGGAATTGCATCTTTTCAAAAATTTGAATCTTTAAATGGCTTAATAATTATTGCAATAGTTATAACTATACAATCGTTAGGGCCTATCCCACCAAATTGTAAATTGTCTAATAACAATCCAACGTGTAAAATATTTGATGGAAATATCGGATTTTATTCCCCTATCTGACAGTGACGTCATTTTTAAGTTATCTATCCCTCTATCAGCTAGTGGTGGGACAGGCTCTAAGCGTTTTCAGTATTTACCATCTTGTTTTAGATAACCGGTGTACCGTTCCGTGCGGTGGCGCGGATGCAGAGCAACCTGCGGATGCACGACCTCTCATTGTTCACAGCCGAGTACAGAAGATTCTCCGGTCATGTTATACCACTGTTTTGGGCGGAATATGTAAGTTAGCTTTTTAAAATTACAAATACAAAACTATACAGCCATTACAGTTTAAAAGAGTTGCGACAAACCAAGTAAATATAACTATACTTTCCTAATTATACAATTAATGTTGTCTGTGGTCCTATTTATTAAGTTGATCTACTGTTAAATATTTGACCAAATATCCATACTTGCTCTTCTCTTTCAGTATTTATTTTTATCTCTTTTTTCAGAGTCAAGAAGGTTTGCCGACGGAAATAAAATGGACAATTTACTTTATGGTTGTAATACTGCCGCCGTTGTCGGTTGTTATTTTTATTACGACCCTACTGCTCGGTAGCTTCCTCATAACAAGACAAATGTATGATCTTAAAATTATAAAGAAATTCATACCCTGCATAATACAATTGAAGAATAAAAATAAGACTGTAGCAGCTAATAAAATATTTGTATATGAAAGGGAATCGTTCATTAAATCACCTAGCTAATACAGGTAATTTTAATATTTTCTTTTATATACTAATGGAAATTTATGAACGAAATTTGAGACTGAGTGACTACAGACTAATTTTTTTTTATCGCTCTTACCAAATACTTAAATGTTTTTAACAATTTTGTTAAATGCAAAAATAAAACCAATCACTTACAATTTTATTCTGATTTTTCTTAATATTCAAGACTATAGATGTCTAGACTAGATTAGACCTCACTTGCATTAATTGGCAATGGGTAAGCACATTTAATTATATTTCGTCAGGTTAATTCCATTTTATATCTTATAAGTACGGGGTACACGGAATATTGTTATGCTATAAATGTTAGTATTGCTTGGTGAATACGTTATGTAAATGATTTGTCTTTGTGCTTTCCCAAAATAAGCAAAACATGTAAATAGATAGATATAGGTTAAAATTTTTTACTTATAATAACATAATAATTTGATAATAATAGATTTTTATAATACGTATACAATATAAGGGAGGGTATTGTGACATATATACAATATTACTTGGAGTCTACTGAATTATCTATAAGAGTGTAGGATAACAGAAAAAGCGTATGTTGCTTAATTAATATCCTACTATTGCGTAACAAATTGAATTATTCTCACCACTTCTAACTTGTAGTTACCGTAGTTACGATACCTTGGTTTGAAAGAAAATTTAATTATGATATTAATCCCTAGATTCCATAATGCAAACAACTTATTGCTATTGGTACGTCCGCTGTGCGGGTATTTTATTGTATTTCTGGGGTAGTTTATAGCAGTGATTGTTCCTATTGTAAGTGAAATTCGTACATATTTGCTCATAAATAGCTTTACACTATTTTTAAATAAAGAATTATAATAAAATGTTTTGTGTTTGTTTTTACGTCTCACCTCTATATAATTGATTTTGTACTTACATTCATATAATAAGATAACACTTTGTGTTTCTGGAAATTAAGTCGTATTCCTACAGCACTTTGATGAACAAAATAAAGTTATACAGTTCGTTTTGGATTCGCAAAACATTGTACACTGAAACACATGCATTTGTGTTCAAAGCCTAGTTCGTATAAGTTTCATATTGTAAATAACCTGTAACATTTTTTAAAACCGTTCCGAGGTAAAATAATACTTTACGGTAATTGATTAGATATTTAAAAATATTTTAAATCCACCAATCGTAGAAAAAGTAAAATATTTTAATTATGCTGGTAACATCAAATAAAGTAATACGTGGTTCACACTTCGACGTACAGTTAGACAGTAGTAGTACTAGTCTAGGCTTGGATTGAATGTACCCTTTGGCTCCAGTTACTGTTCACACCATAATACCAGTCCAGTTATTTATCAATACTGACAAATTCATCAGTGAGTCCATACTATCTATGCCTAGCCGGCGCAACTGTTCAGTTGTACTGTCCGTAACGGTAAGTTAATGCCAGTCATACTGGCCAAGTGTAAACCGCGCATAACAAGTAACATGACAGTGACAGATGACAGCAGTAAGTGGCAGGAAAAATAAGTTTACTTAACTTTTAATTTACGCGGGTGTATACAAAAAACATATTTTTTGCTGAAAACAAAATGCAAATAAATTATGAGAGTTCCATAAACATCTAATAGGAGACATGATTACCAGTAAAACTTAATATGAGTACTGAGAATAATAAAGATTGGATTTTGTGTCGGTCATATAGGTTTCCTAATAAGTGTTATTATTTTAATGTTCACAATGGTGAATCTATATGGGCCGGTCCAGAGGTAGGTAGAAGGTCCATATAATTATTTATTTCCACATAAATTTATATGCTTCTTGTCGTAATACTCACGTATGTCACTTTGTTACAGAAGAAGGCATTACTGAATACAGACAAGAGTACGCCCGATTTTAAAGAACCTAAAATTAACTTAAACAGTGATGTTAATACAAATAATGTATTTGATGAAGTTGAAAATAAATTTGAATTAAACTATGACAAGTCACAAAAGCAGGACAACCAACAATCTGAAACATTCATAACTAATAAAAAATCTCTACTTTTACATTCTCAAATACATACTCCAATAAAAGATAACTCAATAAAACTCTCAATAAAAGATAACAAACAAACAATTCAACTACAAGATAAAAAAGAAAAAAAGAAAGTACTAAAAAACTGTAAAACCCTATTCCAACCCGTTTTGGATGATGGTCAAGGTCACACTAATAATACTTTAAATGGTATTAAATGTGGACAGGATTCTTTTACAATGTGTAACAAACCCGTATACAATAGACAGAGAAAAGTGATATGCGATCCTCATATAAAATTCCAATTATCTCAGGATAGTAAGAGTGAAGATAAAGAATCACTGTCATTAATAACAAATAAAATTGAAGATATAAATCTACTTGGTTCTTCCAGTGAAATGCAGACAGGTATTTAAGTATTTTTTTATATATAGGTTAATTCTAAAATTTGTATATACAGCTAAAAACTTAGAACCTTAAGAAAAACATGTGGTATAAAGTTAAACTTAGGAATAAACTGAGTATAAGCAAAATTTGTACTAATGTTTGCTAATACAAAAATTATGTAAGTAATTTGGATAGCAAAATCAAACTACTTTAAGTTATAGCATCATTACAAAAAGAAAAACAATATAAAGTCAAACTTAGAACTGAGTACAAGCAAAAGTTGTTTAGTACAAGTTTTTTTTTATTTGCTTATACTTGGTTTATTCCTAAGTTTAACTTTATACCACATTTATTTATAAAGATGCTATAATTTAAAGTAGTTTGATTTTGCCATCAGAATTACTTACATAATTTTATTAATCTACACTATTATAATAAAGCGTGAACACACACTTCTTTGTTGCCTAAGATGTCAGTAATTATAGCATATTTTTGACTTTTTTTTAACAAAAAGCCCTAAACTTGCGTCACACTTTAGGCTATATATTTTCGCAACATTAAACTTAGGGGGTAAGTCTTTTGGATAAAAACCCTAATGTGGGAAAAAGACCATAAGTTGCTGTCAACATCAAGAAAGCTGGATTGCTAAGGTTTATCAGGTCATGTCATTTTGACATTGGCTATTATTGTACAGACAAATGCAAACAATAAAATAAAATTTTCATAATTCATGCGGGTGAAGCCGCATGGGAACAACTAGTATAATATAAGTAAAGTCAATGATAGTAGTTTTTATGCTGTGCAACATATGTTTTACCTATAGCAATTTTCATTACTCTTGTATGATATAAACTCTAGATAGTTTTTAATTTATTGATAGCTAGCTGTTCCAGTGCGGCTTCATCCGCATGAAATGTCGAAATTCAAATGCACAAATGACAATTGCTTCCTTGATGTTGGCAGCAACTTATGGTCTCTTTCCCATATTAGGATTTTTATCCGAAATACTTATCCCCAAGGTTTAATGGTGTGAAAATATATTGCCTAAAATGTGACATAAGTGTAGGGCTTTTTATTAAAAAAAGAACTATTCAAAAATATTCTGTGATTGCTGACATCTTAGACAATAAAGAAGTGTGTGTTTACGCTTTTTTATAATAGTATAGATAGCAAGAGATATGTATATATTTTTTTATATTTAGGTGAAAATGAATGTGACAATTTCATCAAGCAACATGACCAGAAGTGGTTCATTTTCCGTAATGAGTCACAAAATGAAGAGATTTTCAAATTTCAACCATTTGGAAGGAATTCAATCTGTAACAATGTGGAAAAGCCCCTGAGTAAAAACATGGCAACAATAAAACATGAAACAAAAGATATTTGTATTATTGTGATAGATTTAAATGTGTTGCTTAATGATTTTCAATTTGTTAACGACAAAGTACTGCAAGGTATGATTTTATAGAAAATTTTATGTTATAATAGTGTTTTATCTTAGATATATATATCTGTACTATGTAGTATGTATCCTTTTTAATTGTTTTGTCTGCAACTTCATACAGAATTAAAAATACTTAGTAAGTTGCTAAAGTGTTCTTCCAGACTATGTTTCACATCTGTGTTAAATTTCATCAAAATTAGATAATACATCTTAGAGATACATAGTAACAAATATCCATCCATCCAGATTCTCACATTTATGCATTTTGCACATTTTGATTTTAAAAACTTAGTGTCCTTCAAGAAGCGAGCCTTTCATTACCCCAAAGACCGGCAACGCATCTGTAGTTCCTCTGGTGTTGCGGATGTCCATAGGCGTCGCTGACCACATTGGTGTTCACGCCGCTCGTTTGCCCCCTTTTATAATAAAAAAAAATAAATTAGTATGTTACAATTTTTTATCTTCGTATTTCAGATACAAGATACCGTTTAGTCATACCTAATGCAGTTATATCAAAGTTAAAGAGTTTAGCTGAAATGAAACATAAAAGCCATCAACTAATGGTGACAGCACAGGACTTGATTTGGAAAATACCAACACAATCGCGTCACATAAGTAAGTAATTTACAGTTACTTAACCCTTTATATACTTTGTTGTAGCAAAAAAATGATTTTTTTAGTAGTCATATTTTTGGATATTTAATATGAATGTGGTAATACAAAAAAAAATAAAGTTTTTTTTTAAATTAGTTGACACTGGACACTATTAAATTAAAAGTTAAATCCGTTTTAAATGGGCGCTGCTCAGTGTCAGAGTGGAAAAAGCCTTTTGTTATTTCTTTTGTTTTTATGTTATGTTTGAAGCACCAACAACCATTAGGCTTAAACAGGGTTCCGATCCTGGGGGTCGAGGGTTCAAATCCCGCCATTCGATTACTGTCGTAAACCATATCCTGGTACAAGCCTAGAGCATAATTGAAAATTAGCAAATAAATCTCCTAATATATTTCTAAAAAATAAATAAAACAAGAATTTCCTTGCATAAAAATTATTATTCTTTTATATGGATATCTTTAAGGATGAAATTCTAAAATGTATACCATCATAAACTATTTGTTGGTTAAAAAAAGAAAAAAAAATTTTTGGTAAGCATTGTCAAATAAGTAAATAAGGTTTATATCAAAATATGTACAATAATTTTCAGTACTAGAACCAGAACAACCTACAGCAACACAACAAATTATAAATTGTTGCAAAAAAATTAAAAACTTGAATTACAATATGGTGAGTAAAATAATGTAATTTATTTAAAAAATAATGTTGTTTTTATTTCATAGTATTAAGAAACTACAGTTTTTTCAGCTTTTTTTCTCTGTAGTAATTCCATATGTTTCGTGTTTATTAATTACTTGAAAATATTGAAATATTGTGATTTTACAGATTTTATTAACAAATGATGCCGACCTTTATACAAATGCGATTGACCAACATTTCACCTGCTATATGATACAGGATGTTAAAGAAGGATTATGTCCTTCATTATTTACTAAGCCTCATATACATAATCAAGATAAAGATATAAATAACAATCTGTTCCTACAAAAACCTGAAGAAATTGCATTTAATTTTTCACAATTAATAACCGATGTTTACGAAAGTTATCCATTGTTTGAACATTTTTATACAGAAAAGCCGGGTTTAAAAGAGATTGTGAATGAAAAATTTGAAAAATACAGTTTAACAAATTGTCAAATGGCGAGTTTTATTATTTTGCGTACTGAAGATTATATGTGCACTTTTACACAAATTATGGAGACATTTATGTCAGATTTGTTACTGGTAATTATTTTATTAAGTTTTCCAAAAGGGCTGTAAAAAGGATCCGAAGAGATTCTCTTAATCTCTCTAAAAAACTAACACACTTGTTTGAAATGACAACGTAGTAAATATTAAAAATATTTCTGTCCCTTTTTATGTTTTACTTTGTCTCTCTCTTGTAACGAAATTTAGCAAATCGTGACGCACCTTGTAATTATTCGATTTTCTTTGAAATTCCGAATTAGTGTTAATTAAATTCAAGTTAAAAGTCACATTTAGGAAATTTATAACTAGATTTCGCCCGCGATTCTGTCCGCGTAAAAATAATAAAAAAAAAGAAAAGTATGTAGTCTATGTGTTCTTCGACTTTGCTTTACATCTAATCCGTGATCCGTTCAGCAGTTTAGGCTACTCTAACAAACGTCCATCTAAACTTTCGCATTTATAATACGAGTAAGATAGTTTTTTTGTGTTGTTTCAGAATGAGAGTATTAACTGTGACTTTTGCTCGATACCGCAGGCGGTAGACGCATTAGCGCAATTATATCCTGATTCCACGACTATACAAATAGTCGCATATAGAATGGCGGCTTTGTATAATTTAATTAATAAAAAAAGTAAGTTTTTTTTAATATGTAAGTTGGCACGTATAGCAGAAGAGTAGTCTTGTTAATGGTGTGCCAAACCAAGTACAATATTATCTCTTAGAATGTTAGTCTTTTTTTCAGATAAACTTGAAACTAAATACAAGGCAGATATTTTAATAAAGATGGTAGGCTGTGGAAAAATTTTGGTGGAATCTATAAAGGTAAAAATTTTGTATTAACAAAATTATAATTTTATTGTTTTTTTTTAGTTTACTTTATATAAAAATTGCTGTGGTGTGTCATGTCAAGAAAAAAATCATCAAATAGCATGTGTTTCTTTTTAGGCTCTCAAACCTAATTCAGATATTTTGTTGGAGACGGAACATTTGTTAGACAAATTACTGCAAAGTATCGAGAATCCAAACCGTTTTGACAACGAATTGGAACAATCGAAAATAGTAAGAACATGTAGTTCATCGTATGGAGGATGTAAGTGAATAAGTGGAAATTTTTTAAAAACGTTTAATTAAAAAAAAATACTTAAATGATTTTTTTTCTAGATGACATCAAACCTGAAAATGTTTATTATAACGGACATTATACTGATATAAACGGAAATGAAGAATTATCGAAACAAACAGTAAGTATGAAAAATCAGAGAATTTTTTTTTTGTGATGTTAGTTAAATTATTTTTATATTTTTACTTTGTCTTTTTCAGAATTTTATAAACAACCGTATAATTCGTACAACTGGCAAAAATTTAAATTCTTTAATAATCTCTAATAACAACGAAATCGTGTTAGACGTTGAAAACAATGTCTCTAGTAAAAGCGAAGAAAAAAATAATTTTGACATAAAAATAAACTTGAATATAGACAAAGAAGACATCACTAAGCAAGTTTTTGATTCGTCTGTACACGAAAATGCTTTCACGGTTATGGAAAACGCTCCTAAAGTTATTAGAAATTTTGATACGATTAAAACTTTCGAAGAAAAAATAGGGAATAAATTAGAAAACATAGATACAAAATCTAATTTGAATTTAAAAGATTGTAATAATATTAAAGATTTGGATAAAATAAGCGAAACTTATACGGATATAGCTTATCAAACAGAAGTATATAATAGTGAATCTGTTAACGATAAATTAACAGAAAATCTAACATTAAGTGCCTCCAACGATAGTGGCTTAGGCAAGGGTTATTGTGACGCATATTTGGTGATCAAAGAATTCACTTCCGAATTGAGTTCCACTTTGAAGATTGTTTACGAATTTATGTGAGTGTGATATAAAAAAATCAAGCACATTTCTTTGTTATTTAGAATATCTATATTTAATAAAAAAAACCCCTATACTTACGACACGCTATCTTATTAATATAAATGCAAAAGTTTCGATGGATGAATGTTTGTTAGAGTTTGTAGCCTACTGCTGAACGGATTTCGATGAAATTTGACATAGTTGTAGAGTATAGTCTGGAAGTACGCATATGCTATTTACTTTTTTAAAACCACGCGGAACAAAGCGGGCGAAAGCTAGTACTTAATACAAAAAACTAACACACATGTTTGTTACGTCAGCAATCACAAAGTATTTTAAAAAAAAATGTTTTTTTTTTATAGAAAGCCCTACAGTTACGCTACAGACTATATATTTTTACGCTATTTATTTATAGTGTGAATAAATTGGAAATAATTGATAGATAGACATCTCATTTGTTTTCAGAAATGACACTAGTCAAGTATTACGACAAAAAAAAATCAAACCTGAGAAAAAACGTGAGATATTTGACAAAGCTTACAAAACTTATCATCGTATGTCACTTGTTGTTGACAATTTGAAGAAGTAAGATTTTTTTATCTATTAAATAATTTGTGTGCTGGCGTAGATTATTAATATAAATAAAAAAAAATAATAAAAAAATAGAAACCTCATAAAAAATAATATCGTTTTAATTAAATTTCAGTATATTAAAAAGGGAGAATGACGGGGAAACGACAGTGGTGACGCTGCTGCAGCGAGCGGGCAGCGACGTCAACGACAAGATAATCAACAAATACAAGTAATATAATTCTCATATACTAATGGTTTATATTATACACACTTTGTTATATAACATGTCAGCAACCGCTATAGATTTACAAGCACGGCACGAGTTTTTATTTTTTAAATACCAGTAGATTTTTATTAATTTTTCTAATATTTCCTTTAACTATTCCAATTAAGCGTACGGCGGGATTCGAACCCTCGACCGCAAGATCGGTAGTCCATACCCCAAACTATTAGGCTATTGTCGCTTTAATTGATGAATTAGCTGGTAATTAATCTGGTATTTGAATTGTTTTCCTCGCGATAAATTTTTTTTAATGTATAATTTCATAATAGTTTACATTTCTTAAAGTGCCAATTATATCAAAACCATCTTTACAATGCGATATAAAGGAGGCTACACCTTAGACTAAACTATCACACAACTGTTTAGTCTCGCTTTGATTCTTACGAGCTTATATGGAGGTGCACATACTACTCGACTTTTATTTGTGTAAATAAACAGTAGAAGGCTGCAAAACAATCGACAATCGCACAACTGTTGTGCGATGGTTTAGTCAAATGACTCTCCAATCTTATTCTAAACAATGTAGAAGCGAGATAACAATGTATAGATGTTTCATATTTGATTTTTTCTGTTCCAGGGAAATAGTTACCGCTTATTTGGAGCAAATTGATCTCTTACAGCAAGCTTTAAAAATTATTTATAATAATACAAATAGTAATTTAATATCTAACAAAGAAGTTACAAATACATGTTAGCTTATTTTTAAACGATCTGCCTTTCATACTTAGAATTAAATAGCCCTTTAGGGCCTGTCCCACCTCTGACTGATAGAGGCTCAGATAGCTTAAAAATGACGTCACTGTCAGATAAGGGAACAAACTCTGATATTTACATGACGTATTTTACACGTTGGTCATCAGACAAATTTACAATTTAGTGGGACAGGCCCTTAGTATTAGAGAGTATTGGTGACGCAGTGTAAAGTTGAATTCAATAGAATTTGGTGGGACAGGCCCTTAAACAGCCTTTATATCTGTAATCATATAAAATAGACACAGAATCATATTTGTAGCATGAAATGCTGAATTTTTTTAAAATAAATCCATAGGTAATAAACACCAGACAGTGAAATAAATACAATTTTCTATTGAACTCGACTGATAATTGTTAGATATGATCTCGATTGAAGACTTGAAAACTATACCATTGTTTATAGTATATTTGTCTTATTTATAAGTGTTTAACTTTTTTAAAGTTTAAGAAAATACGTTAAAAAGATTCAGTTGCTCTATGTTATAGCTATTAGATGTTACTTGACATATTACAATTTAATGGTTAATTTAAGAAAAATGTGCAATGCGGCCACAATAACATGATTATGTGAAGTTCGAATCAAGTAAAAACTAAATCGAATTCACCGTTGACGTTGAATAGACGTCAAAAAAAGTCTCCCCTTTATAAGGTTTTTTCACCCCCTGATACGCGGACGAAAACAGCAAATATGCCAATCTTTTAATCAGTAAAGTAACTTGCTTATAGTCAAATACTTTGTCACGTTATACCATTGTACAGTGAACATTTTGAAAACTTTATAAAACCATATGCAAACTCGGTTTCAATAATACGTCAGTATTCAGAAGCATAGGGACATAGAAGTCCGTAAATATTTTTAAAAAACGAAGCGTATAAAAGTTTCTTTTTAACTGTATACATTTTAGCATCTGACCACAGTTCGCAAACACTCGATATAGTAAAATTTGGATATTGTTCGGATAACATTACATGCCATGTGCCTATCATGTTATTGTACACGCTTTTTATATAATTTGTATAATCACTTTCATAATAAAGAGTTAAAGATACGAAATGATGATAAACAAAATCGATTGTCTAAGGGCCTGTCCCACCACTGGCTGATAAAGGCTCAGATAGTTCAAAAACGACGTCACTGTCAGATAAGGGTACAAAATCCGTTATTTCCATCACATATTTTTTTTTTTTTGATACTTTTTAGAACTTTAGCACATATAACATATACACTTTGCATTGCATTTACAATTTGGTGGGACACGCCCTAATAACTTTAGTTAGCAATTTGATTGCCTATTTAAAGTAATTATTTAGATAACTAGACTACTTAGGTGTAATAATAGTTATAAGCTTAAATAATATTTTTGGACATTTTGTTTGATTTTTTGAAGTTGACTTAGTATTTTTCTGACTAAAATTCGCAGACATCTTGACTTGTACAGACCATTTATAAAATAAAATTCTTAAGAAATTAATAGTTTTTAACGACAAACAGAATTAAAAAGGCATATATTTTTTCTTTCTCTACGATAATTATAATAATCAAACATCAGAAATTTAAAAAAAACTGTTGATCTGACTGATTTTTATTGTAACATAAGTAAATATAAGGATGTTTGACTTACTAGACGCGTAAAGTATTGGACTTTTTTTGATTTATTATTGAAACATGACAAGAAAAAAATATTATTTAGTTTTAGATCAGTTCCTATTAATTGTATGGCCTAATTGAGAATATAAAAACCTAAGCCAAACGTCGCTTCAATCTTGATTATATCTCTTTCTACGCAAAGGAATCAGTTCCATATTTACCAGCAATATGGCGTTTTTATATTACCGGTTAAGCTATACCTATACTGTTTGACGGCAGCTTCCATTAAAGTCTGAAAGAAAACAATGCGACCTCTCAGTACATAGATATTAAGTAATTACATAAAACTGTAGTGAATTTGTTCTGCCGATGTACATATATGAAGACATTCTATCTCTATTTTTCCAGAGAATGACAGAGATGGCAATATCTTTGTACAAGTATTTCTGCAACGCATTGTCCTGGTTAATAACATCATTGTTACTTTCTTTTTTACGACTTGAAACTGGTCCTTTTTTATTTTTTACTTAGGTAAAATAAAACACCAATTGATACATAATCTTTTATTTCACCATTCATAGAGTAAATGTAAGTGAATATTTTTCGTCTTAAGACATACATAGGTGCAGCTAATATTGAATAAACACCTAGAAAAATGTTATTCAAAACTTAAATAAGGCTTAACAACTACGTTTTAACTTCGCCACAAAATAATAGACTTTGACAATTGTCAGAGTCAGAGAGAAAATGATAAATTGAAAAGCTAATAGCGTAAATACGATAAGAATAAGAATACAATGTTTGATGGGAATGCTATCAATACAGATTTATAATATTAAAATAATTGTAAGTAATTATCCAAATATAAAATATTACATTAATTAAATATTTTAAGAGAAATAAAACAAAGAATTTTCATAACTTTCATGAAACAGTACATTATTTAAAGAAAAACAAGATCTGAAAATTATCTCATAACTTCTGCTTGTCTAAGAACTATATGAAATACATTAATATTTTAAATTTAGTGAATACTACTAATTTTAGCCAATGGCAGACAACAAAAGCTGGGCAATGTCTTCCCGAGGGGACCTAACAGCTAGTTTCATAGTAACACCCACATTTATAGAGACTAACTTCGCCTTCATCAGCACGGGAGCTCCGCCGCGGAATATACCGCAACCCTTGATCTCCTTAATAGCGTCTCCGCTCACAGCTTCGTTTGGCAGAGCCAAGTGTCTGCAAACCGCTTTACCAGCCTCTTCAATATCATTGTACGGAAGAGCGAAAGTGTCACTGGCTTCCGGAGAATTCGCCGCGCATTCCCAAGTCTCTTCGAAATCTTCAGCGGCAGTGCGTGTTTTAATTTGATCAGCACAATTGATATCGAATTCCTCCAAAGGATACGAATCGGCGTATCCTTCGCCGGGGTCGGGAATGCCGGTGTTGGGATCGCAGTCCCTCACCACGAACTCCAAAGTCGCACCGAATGTTCCCAAACTGTCCAAGTATGCGCTCGGAAATTCGACAACCACGAATACACTATCGGATTTATTGAAAGCCAATCTCTGACAGGGTACGATTGATACAAAATTATATTCAGGTGGTGTATCCAATCGAACGTGAACTTGCTCGAGTAGTTGATCATTGAGTGTATTCACACATTCAAACTGCAATATGATGTGGCGTGCAAAAATGTGTTTGTACAAGCGCACCGTGTACTCTGTCTCCGGTTCGGTTAATTCGACCACTTGGGCGCGTTTGAAAATAGGTCCAAAGCGCTCGATACCAGGAATCTGCGACAACATTTCGTTATATACCTCTTCTGTTGTCATTTGCGTGGGCTTTTTCACTTCCACTTCAACTATATCTTCTTTCTCTTCTTTGAGTTCTTCTGTAGGTACTGACATTATATCAAATGTCTCCTCTGGTTTGGTAGCGATATGCTCACGTAATGCTCGTTCAAGCTGTACGGGATTTAGCTTCACGACATTTATGATGTAATCGTTGATAAGTTGTTGATCTCCAGTATCGAGTATAGCGTTATAGAAAATGGCGCGATCTCTAACTTCATCTTCATCGTCCAGTTCGCAACGAGTTAAAAGAACCTTAATGTTAGGCAACATTTCGGGCCGCTGGGCACCGAACTGCGCGACTGCAGATACCGCTGCCGCTCTCACCGGACCTGATTCCAAAATAACTCTGTTGTAAATAAAACGGATGTATCGTGAAGGCTGACGTGACTTAGGACCCTCGCGTCCCAGCAAATGTAATATACGGACAGCCAAAGCGGAGTGCTCACAGTCCTCTATAAATTCACACAAATGTGCCAGACCTGTCTCTTTAGCATCTGGGTTCTCTTCTACTATTTCTATTATGGCATCGGCTATAGCCGCTTTAAAGTCTAATCCACCTTCATCTCTTAACATTCCAGCCAGAAATGCTACAATAGACTGATGCTTTCTTGGAAATTTCGTACAGAGACGTCGAATAGCTTTCACCACGATGATTTTGAATTCGTCAGAAATTTCGGAAACAAAGCTTGATATTTGCTTCATTAATCTGTCAATGGAGCTCTCAGCACCCGTAGCGAGCAATGTTGTAACAGCTAAAGTAGCAACGGAGCGGTTAGGATCAGATATCAGGTTTTCTAGATCAACTGTACAAGCTGCAACGGCTGTAGGTCGTTTGGCGGTCAGGCAAGCTAATGTTCGTGCCCCCGCAAGTCGCAAAGAGGCTTTCGAGGAGCCACAGAACAACTGTAACACGGATACAGCTGGTGCTAGATCACGCACAGGCTTCTTTAGATTGACAATAGCATGGGCTGCTTCATAAATAACCATTTCAGATTTGTGCCTGAGACAGTACTCTATAAAATCAATAAAACGTTTGGAATTATCAGAGTCATCAGTTTCTACCATTTGGGCAGCAAAACGTATAAGGAGGCACAGCATATAAGGAGACTTCACGGAAGTTCCGAAGTAGCGAGTAATCAGTTTTACAGTAGACAATTTGTCATTTTTCTTTAATCCAGCGACCAGCCCCAATGCATGATAGCAAACCATGGGATCGTCAGAGTTCATTGCTTCCTGTAACAAAAAAAAAATGTATATTAGAACAATATTAAAATAACAAAACTATCTATTTGCTACAAACAGCATCAAAGGCTCAGGGGTTAAGCACATCCTGAGTTCAAATTCCATCATGTTGGTACAAGATGGGTTGTGTTTTCTTTTTTGTTGAAAAAAAGGGTTCACTGATGAGATTGGGACATGATGGAATGAGTTTTTTGATTTAAAAAACTTTTATATTTACTTGCCGTCTTATGATAAAGGAAAACAATGAAGACACCTAGACATGCGTGCAACAAAGCTCAAATATATGTGTAATTTCAACTGTCACTGGGTCAGCATAATATGGGCTCTCAGTGGATATGTAAACTGAGTAAATAGTTTATTAAAGAAAACAAGCATTTTTAATTTCATATTTAATACAAACCTGTGCCTCATTAATCCATCGCCGAACCAGATCCGGAGCACTTGATGAAAGATGAAGAGCGGAGACTAAAGCTGCGGAGCTCACAGCTGGGTTCTTATCAACAATAGCTTGCTTCATGTATCTTTCTATAGCTTGTAGCATTGTGCTATCGGTGATACTACACAATGCTCTTATAGCGGCGGGTCTATACAAATCCTCTTTACCTGTCATATCCTTAGTCAATGACGATGTTACTATGATAATATCTTGGGCCATAGTGCTCAACTCTTTTATGCAAAGATAAACCATACGCCTCAACATCACATTTTTGGATTGGAACAGTTTGGTTGTTGCAAAAAACACATCTGTCGCCTCCTTCGTAGTGAACTTTTCTCCTTGATTGAGTAAATACAGAATTTTCGACAAGATGTAAATACATTTTCTTGGATTAACCGGAGTTTCATTAAAATATCTAGCTTCTTGCAATACTATAGTCTTGTCAAGGTTTTGGTAAGGATTACCACCACTGTCTTCTTCCTCTTTTTTATCTCTCTTAAAGGAACTCATTTTTGATTTTTTATTTCGAGTAATTAAGAAATTATGGGGTACCGAAGAATACACTTTTACAAGAAAATATACGATACACGTATCATTGACTTGTCAAATCAATAATTGTCAAAAAAATATTGCCAAGTGTTAGAATTCCGTTCCGTTACTCACAGAACATATTTATTGATTTAATGAAAACACGATATTTTTATTCTTTATTTAATTGGTTATATTTTTAAATAACACAAAAATCAGGCGATGGAAAATAAACCACTATATCACAAAGCCAAAGTAGTCTGAAAAATTTCTGAGTAAACCTAAAAACTTGCTTTGCATGTCGACATACGCGACTCCAAACGACAGAAGCGATAGGCATTGTAGCGCTTGATAAAAGTGAATAAATCGATACGAGCTTCAAACACATGAAAATCGAATTCAGTTTTTTTAAAATAACCATGTTGTCGATTTTTGCAACATCCTTAATGTTTAAAAATAAACGATCATGCAAACGACGTTGTAAAATGTTCAATTGGTATTTTATCTTACTTACTATTTTTCTTACTCTCTACTTCTGAAACTGTATGAAACTATTAAAATTTTAGGATTATTTGAATAAAGTACAACTTAAAAAAAATGTTTATTTATTAGTATAGATCGGATAATTCTTTAATTCTTCGTAGTTCCAGTCTTCGGTCTCATTACTGTAATAAAAAGACGTATTCGAATTCTTCGACGAATCTGGGGAATACAAACGAAAATTCAGTACTTCAGTAATAATTTAACGTCCAAATAAAAAATGCCAAATTAAGTTACTAGCTGATTATAGACTTATGAAAGAATGTTTGAAATCGATTGTTAGCTTTTTAACTATTTTTGATGTATTCTGTATTCTTAAAAGTTATTTGTTAACGTTCGTTCGCTATATTTGCGTTGTCGCATTGCAGTTCAGTTTGTGTGTTTTAAAGTAATTTACAAGTATTGTTAATATGGCCGTCCGTCTATATTTTAAAGAAGAAAGTCATTCGTGGAAATATCTAACACGATTGAGTAGATTTGTAGTTAACCTTAAAGTTACAATCTTACTAGTGTTCCTAATATTATAAATGTGAAAGTATGGATGGATGTTTGTTAGAGTTTATAGTTTAAATCTGAAAGGATCTAGATGAAATTTGGCACATATGTAGAGGATAGTCTGGAAGAACACTAATCCTATTTTCGATTCCGGAAATAATTACTGTTTCCGTGGGATACATTACTTTTTTATGTTAATATACTGCAATGGTTAAACATATCTTATTGAAATTTGGCAAACTTACAAAACTTTACAAAACTAAGCCTGCGGTCATGGGAGATCATCCTTAAAAATTTTCAGGTTCACGAAGGAAAAGGTAGTATTTTGTTTTTTCTGTGTTTTCTATGTTATTTATTGTAACTACAACGTGTAGTCTAGGTTAGAAAGGAACAGTATATTTAGGTGTTGATGATGAAGAGATAAAGCGTCGGTTGCTCAAGGGTTTGAATACTTGACTTGTGATCTAAAGGTCTTGGGTACGAATCCTGCCATGTATTTGATTTTCGATTTTTCGAATTACATATGCACATAAATTACCCGACGTTTTTACGATGAAGGAAAAATTGTGATGCAACCTGCACATATCAGCGAAGAAATTCAAAGATACGTGTGAAATTGACCAACCCGCATTGGGATAATAGTTAAAACAACAGTCATCCCTTATTGGGGTGGCTCAGAGCGCATCAGTGGAGACGTATAGTTAGCTGGTGATGATGATAAAATTTAGTTTGAAGCGTTACCGTGAGACGACGGTGGTGGCGTGGGCGCTCGCTCTTTGGGTGTCCTCCGGAAAGAGTTAGTCACTGTAATACCATTAATGTTATAAATGCAAAAGTTTGGATGGATGGTCGTCTGTTTACTACATATTAAGTCATTAATGGATCTCGATGAAATTTAACACAATAGCATAATTTTAAACAATTAGGCTGTCTAACTAAACTCCTGTGAATGCTGGTTAGTTCTAAGAAAGTAAATAACTTATATAGTTTATGTAATAATTCTTCGTCATCGCAGTTCGCAGTAATATAGTAATTTCAAAAAACACAGTTTCGCAAAAACAGTTTAAAATTAATTTACATGAAAAATGTCAAAAAAAAATTATTTTTATTTTTATTCCAATAAAAGAAAATTTTGACAAAACTTAAACTACAACATTTCCATATTAAATAAACTAGTTTTTAAATTAGTTAGCAACTGCAGCTTTGAGTTGCGTAATGGTCACTGTCAGACTTTAGTAGATTCTCATACTAAATGACCAATCAACGTCTCTAGCAGCATTACGATTTGTTTATACTAACCTGTTGCCAGTTTTTGCATTGGAGGGTTGGTTTTTGGCATTTGCGGTGGCTGTATGCGCGTTATGGAAGGCACTGAAACAATGAAAGATTGGTCACAGGATCAAAATAAATGATTTATCGTACTCTAGAAATCATTAGCTAGCACATTTGGAAAGCTTCCCATTTTTTATAAGATGTGATTATTCATGCAGATATTTGAGCCTTAGTCGACGCAAATCCATTCTCTTCAACACTAATATAAACACACACTACTTAGTTACATGGGATGTCAACAATCATAGTATATTTGTGAACAGTCAATACTTTTTTAATTAACAACGCTATAAAAAAAATAAAACCATGTCAACATAATTAATTTAATAACTTACATGTAGTTTTTACCATTGGTAACACATTCGGAACGTTTATTTTTTCCGGATTTGATGGAATATGCTTTTGATTGGGCACTGCTGAAATTGATTTGTTTTAATTAGTCTTGAAAATTGTTAACGATTCGATATCCTGGAAGTGACTAAAATTATAAAGATTCAACATTAAGGACAGATTTTCTTTGTAATTACTATGTCTGTGTTATATTTTTTCAATTATCTGTAGGCCTCTGTAGGATTTGAACTCCAAAATGCATTTCTGGTATTCTCATTTTTATCTGTATATCCTCTTTTAAAAATGTTCCTCGTTATAATTAATACTTATTGGTCACACTATTGTCTTATTTTGATTGACATTCGTCTATATTGTGTGTACAAATAACATTTTTTTTTAAATAAAAATGTTAGTAGATTTTTGTTAATTTACTAGTATTTCCTTTCACCATTCCAACTAAGCTCTAGGCTTGTGCTAGGGTATGGTTCACGACGATAGTCGAAGGTCGGTATTCGAACCCTCGACCGCAAGATCGGTAACACGCCCTAAGCTACTGGCGCTTAAAACAATAAAATAATATTACAAGTAAGTAAAAATAAAAAACAATAATAATTACTGTTTTCAGCCATTCTTCTGTTATTCAATACAGAGGTTAGCTCTGTAGCTATTGATCTATTTTCTGTAAACAAAAAACAATCATGAAAATATTTCTTTTATTAGCAATGTTATCTAATTGTTCTAATATACTTATCATACGTATATTCATATACCTGTTCGTGGTTTCTCTTTCATCAATGGTACAGGCATAGGTTGACGAGCAGTCACTGGAGGCAAAGCTTGTTCAGCTAAAAAGCAAAAAAAATCACATTGATGAAAAGTTTCGTATGTAACAAGAAGGACTTTAGTTATGAATGTGGTACACGGGCAGGGGAAGACCTAGAAAGAGGTGGATGAATTGCATGAAAGGTGACATGACAAGAAGGGAGTGATGACTGCGATGACGGGGAGTAGGATAACGTTAGGCGATCCGCTGCTCCTTTTCCCCTTTTTTCTATAAAAAAGGGAAGATATAAAGGGATGTGTGAGCAAGATTCGCCTGGGCCCACCCGGATCTATGCGCTCGTAGCTTACGGACCTGACATAAAGATTGAATATTATTCCTGTTTCTATTCGGTTTCCGAATCTAGTTTCGGTTTCGGCCAAAACAGAATGCAAGGCCGAAAGGTGGGTTTCGGTTTCGGCTAAAAATCAGTTCTGGTAGTTCACTGATTACACCATACATAAACTGTATTCAATGCCACATTGCGTTTTGAGGTACGGTTCGCGTGTAGAATTAGAATAAGATTTCAATCTTTTATGAATGAACTCTGTAATTTTTATAATTTAGTCATATTAATCTTATTCTTATTATAAATTTAAAATTATAAATGCGAAAGTTTCGATGGATAGATGTTTGTTAGAGTTTGTAGTCTAAACGGCTGAAAGGATCTTGATGAAATTTGGCATAGATGCAGAATATAGTCATAATACTCGTATATAATTTTCATACATACGTTTGGGAATGTATGGCTTCATATCTATTGGTTCTCGTGGTGGTATTTTTGGTAGTACATCCATTTCCCTTTTTGAAATCCTCCAATGATATTGTTTTTCAGCCTTCATTCGGTTAAAAGGTGGTGGCGACGGATCTGCATAATAAATTATTTAAAAAAATGTTTGTTCGGTTATAAAAAAAACCACAGGGTAAATTGAATTTGTTTTTGGCCCTTTATGAAGGTCACCCCTAAACATATAATGGACCGTTAAATAACACAGATTATTAGTATATTTTCCGTTAAGAGTATACAAAGATTCGCTGATTCTGAAAATAATGAAGTCCGACCATTGCATTTACATTGCACTTTTATAGTTAAATACATAAAGAAAACTAACCTCGTGTTGCAATATGCAAATTGTCTACAGAATGATATATGTTACTGTTCTCTCTGTCTTGTTTCATATTAGACTGATAGGGAAGATTTGATCTAACCGGAACTGAAATAAAAATTAAGGAAATAATATGTGGTATGACGTGAAGAAAGTGAAATAGAGGCAGGCAAATAGGTTGGTATGATACAGGGAGACATATCGACAGAGGGGGGCACACAAAAAAGTTTCCTTCCATATATTCTTTTTAAAGAAAAAGACTAGAATTTGGTCTCTTATCAGCCAAAACGCACGTCATGTTTGCTTAAACTGTCAGTACTTATCAAAATAATTTCGTAACATCTTACTAATATTATAAATGCGAAAATTTGAATGTGCCGATGGATGTCAATGTTTGTAGCTTAAACGACTAAACGGATCTAGATTAAATTTGGCATAGGATAATCTGAAAGAACCATGGACGGAATCGCGGGTGAAACTTAGTGTAAAATAAACATTCAATACGTACTTTGCGTTTCATGTGTATGTTTGAGATGTCTGTATTTATTATTGAATTTGTTCGATGTTTCTACATCATTTTTCTTTTTTATACTTCCTTGAAGTAAACGTTTCTGGTCCTGTAATACTGTGAAAAATTACAATTAAGTTGACATAAACACATCGTTTTACAAAAAATGTATTCTTAAAAATATAAATCTTCGTTGACGAAATACAAGATGGCGAAACAATAAATGTCTCTTAAACCTTTTAACTAAACAGTTGAAATTTCAGGCCTTTAAATAGGCTGATATTAATGGTCTTTAAATTGTGAGAAAACTAAAAAATCACAAGTAAATAAATTGTCCTGTAACAAACCTTGGTTTTTCTTTCGTATATTATAAATACATATAGCTTGTACAATGAGTATGATAAATGCTACAATTCCAGTATAAAGGAAGAACCAAACGGCTGTAAAGGAAAATGTCATTTCATTAATAATTATATTAAAAATTAAATCGTAGGTGTGTTATATCATAGTTACCTTACAATTTGAAAAAAGTTTTTTTAATTTGCCACGGGTGCGTCAAGTTCAGTTCAGTTTTTACTGAATACACACGCACGGTTTAACTGAACAGCTATTGTTCAGTTAAAACTGATGGAACAGTATGTTTGCCTAAATATAGCGACTGTTCATCGATTGCGATTAGTACAAGGTTATATGCTTGTGCGGTAAGTAACTAATCACTAAAATTGTCTTCTACTAATTGTTGCACGTGACTTCGTCCGCGTAAATATAATAAAAAACATGACCCATATTACTAACAGATAACGTAGCTTTTTAATGGTGAATGAACTTTATAAATCGGCCTTTTAGTTTTTGAGTTATTTCAATACATACAAAAATACAAATTGCTCTTTATAGCATTAGTATAGATATATGATAACTTGAAAACTATCATATTGCGAATTTAAATAAAAAATGTTTTGTACTTACAAATATCGCATTTTTCAGAAACTTGATTGTTGTTGTTGTTGTTGTTTTTTACGTCTGAAAGTAATGTATTTATTTATAATTTAATTTGGATTTTTTTTAATCGAGATTTTTCAAATCTTTCTTACCTCTCTGGTATATATAATGACAGCAAACGGCGTCATTGAAATAGTAATTCAAAAAACTAATTCCCTCCTTTGCCGTCTGTAATATTTTATCATTTTGATTTACTGCCTCCAGGTCCTATGTGTAGAGATACAAAGATTTTGGGTTATAACGTTCACATAGTTTTTAAATCTCTTTTAACGTGGACTACCTAGGTGGTATAAATTTAGCTCTCACAACTATAATTCGTAATGCACCAACAGATATCAATAATTGGTTATTCCCAAGTGAAACTTTTACTTTCATTGTGAAATAGGCAACAAAACTACAAAGCAGATAACTCCTTTATTATTATAGTGAAAATTAAAAATGATTACCAAACATGTCTTCCCTGGTTTGATTATTTCTTTTGTGTTGTGACTGAAAATAAAATTATTAAATGATTTATACAATTTACTTCATTATTTTTATGTTTTACTATTAAATAGTATAAAATAGTAAAAAACCAATTACCATATAACATAATAAATATCTGATTTATTTATTTTCGGATTAAAGGCTATAGGAACATCTGAAAAATAAAATTTAACATACATTTCTTTTGCTCTAACAGTTATGGTAACGAAGTAACGGCTCTGTCAAGGCTTTTGAGGGAGCCCTCGAGCTTAGTTACTCATAAACAGAGATGCACATAAAGAGGATATTTCCTCTTCCTATGCATCCCCTTTACCGTCAAATCCACTTACTTTTTGTATCCTCTCCTTTTGAGAAATGGGTGGTAAAGAGAAAGGGACTTAAATTAGGCCTCCGGCACCACACTCATCAGAAGAAACACGGAATTGCTTCCATTTCAGGCCTGTCTTCTGTATGGTCGTGATATTACACTGGGCGTGTCGGCCCATTCGTGCTAAGATGTTAAAGCGGGCACTATCACTGTCGAATGCTCTATTCAATCGCAAATTATATTTGTGGTCGAGGGAAAACCGTCATTACTCATTGCTAGTTGTTAGGTGGTAAGGGAGACTTAGCATATTAAAGGAAAATGTACACAGTAAGACTTTATTAAATTTTTCTGAGCGCGGCAGCTGGGTGTTAAACTTAAAATTCAAAGTTTATCATAAAAAAATCGGTTTAAAGCAAATTAATTTCTGTCTTTTAAAAATTTAATTAACTAAGACCTTATTCGTAGGTTTTATCGAATATGTCTAAAACATATTTTTGAACAAAACTTTGAAAAAAATAACATGGATAACACGCTTAGGCATTTAGGACAAGAAAACTCTCGAAAGTGATAACTGAAATTGATTTAACAAAGTTCTAATTTAAGTAAAACAACCTTACCTTTGAAAGTTTGGTTAATCGGTAAAACACTATTTATCTCTTGATTGATTGTCGTATAATTCGGGTGTCCAAGGTCATAATGAAAAAATAAATAAAAGAAAAAAATGATTTTTTAAACAGCTTCTTCGGTAATTTCTACTTACTATAGTATAAGTTATAAATGCGAAAGTTTAAATGAATGGATATTTCTTAGAGTTTGCCACCTAAATATAAACGGATTTCGATGAAAGGCATAGACTGGAAGAACACATAGGCACAATTTTTTTTATTCCTCGCGGACGGAATCGCGAGGCAAAGCTAGTATAACACAAATGTTATAATAAATATGTCGTATCCAAATGGATGAGGTAGTAAATGATCAGCAATAAGGTAATTCAGCATTTTGATATTACGTGTTAAAAAGTTATCGTTGTATGTAATGAGGAAAGTAAAGCCGAATATGCCAGTAAAATGTTAACCAAATCTAAACTAATATAATAAAGCGTAAACACACACTACTTCGTGACGTAAGATGTCAGCAATCACACCATATTTTTGAATATTATTGTTATTATTATTTCTCTTATAAAAAGCCCTACACTTACGAAACGCTTTAGGCTGTATTTTTTCACGCTATCAAACTTTGAGGGTAAATAAATTGGAAAAACCGTCATATGGGAAAGGGACCATAAACTACAAGCTTTCAATATTAAGAAAGCAAGGTTATTATGGTAACGGTAATTTTGACTTTTGCAATTGAGAATTTGACAAATATTAAACAATAAAATAAAGTTTTTGAATAAGTTTTATCAACCTATCGAACTATCTTTCAATTTATTTTCATATAAATGAGCATGAAAATTAGGGTTCAGATATGCCTAGCTACAGCTAGCACGTGCCTGCACTCGACTTGCAAGTCTGCCAGTTACTTGTCTGAATATTCCCAGTGTAACAACCACGCAACCAAAAAAAATAAAAGAGTAAAAAGATGTAAACAGTGCAAAAAAGAGTACGGACCAAGAGTCTGTAGACGTTGATAAAAAAAACATAACAACGACCATAGTTATCAAAAGCGTACGTGAGCTATAGTATCTAGCTTTCCTTATAAAATTTAATAGCTACAGAAAATATTTACCGAAACAGTTCACGTAGGTATATACACAGATGATAGAAAGATAATGTTTAAAGTACATCTTGCCACAAATATCACTATAGGCAAAGTCAGTATTTACTAAACGACACTTGTTACACGGCAACTTCGTAAATGTTACTGATGACATGGACAATTGTTGCAAAAATAATTAAGGAAATTAAGTAGGAAATTCGTAATGAGTGACAATAATTATGAATAATCTGTTGATTCCAATATACGCAGACGAAAACGCAAAATATACTAGAATTTAATTTAAAAAAAAACACCAGCATGGGCGTAGCCACTCATGGGCTCAGGGGGTAGTAGTCTATAATCATATCAATATTATAATTGCGAAAGTTTAGTTGGATAGATATTTGTTTGTAGCCTAAACTGCTGAACGGATCTCGATGAAATTTGGCATGCATGTAGAGTATAGATAGAAAAATGTATAGTTTAGAATGTTAGCTTAAAAATCAAAACCGATTAATCTAACTAAATTAATTAAAGTAATGAAATTGTGGTTTTGAAATTTTAGGGGTGTATAAAAAGAGGGTGGTAAAAGAAATGTTTGACAATCACTGATGTAGAGGCTACTTATTTCAGGTTTTAGTAAATCCACACGGACGCAGTCACGGGCGAATGCTAGTAACTAATATATAACTATCAAATTATAATAGTAGTTCTAAACATCCAAAACACTTTTTTAATACTCAACTACCAACACAACGACATCTTTCATTCAAAAGCGCTATTTTTGTTTTGATCGCTTCTATTTGTCGACTGTCAAGTCTGAAGTTTTTTGCGGTTGTTAGGAATTGTAATTAGTATACCCAGATAATTTATTTTGTTAGGGTTTTAGGTACCCTACAGGTCAGAGCCAGGGTAGAGCAAGCGCATCACCCTGCCCTTCGGTGCAGACATCACATTTTCATAACTGGATTTATAACTTTTTTTAATTATTTTGTTTCAAATATGCTGATAATATAATTCAATTAAGTTACTATCGTACGATGTGTAGGTTTACAATAGTATAGTGTAGGTTTGTAATAAATACAACCTTTACAGGTTGTATTTATTACTAAACATATCCAGACTCTGAGTGCGCCAGTTAATTGTTAGCATTTTCTGGGTGAAGTATTTAATGTTAAATAATGAAGTCTCCCGCCGAAACAAAATCTTTATAAAATTGACATATTTTGAACATGCGCACAACTTTCCAATGAGTTGCCAGATAATGTGATGATAATCGCTGGTAAATTAAACGCGAATTAAATTAAGTAGAACTTTTAAATGTACAATTAGTTTTTAAATATGTATATTGGTATGTCTGAAATTTGTTTCAAAGAGTAATGATTGTACAGTGTACCGAATGCCATCACCAAGGTGTGTCTTGGGTCGTACAGTAGGGCTGCAACGCGCATGCGTGGATCTCTCGCCCCTGCGACCCAGCCAGATACAAGATGGCCACTCACTGACGCGTCTCCCGATTGATTTTTTTTCTCCACACTAGTTCTAACACCGTTTGCAGCAAAATATAATACAGTTCAAGCAACCGCATACTGCCGAAAATAAATGTGCCAGTGCACACCCGCCGCGCTTATAAATACACAGTACCGCAACCATAACCTGTGCTACATCGTCTCGTTCCTCGATCTCGGTTTTATGTGAATATTTTCGTGTTATTCTCATCACCGGTTACAAGACGGCCCTAGGCCCGGTCAAAACGGATTCTATGTGCAATTATCTATGGGATAACTGTCATCGACACCATTTAAAACACGTAAGTACCTAACACGCCTCGCCAATTTAAGTGGCCAGTTCAAGACGGTTCTGGTGACCTAAAATCTAGACATAATGCAGTTAGAGCTACGACCGTATCCTATTAGAACGTGCGTAAACTATTTGTGTCTTTTATGCTTAGGGTGTTTAAAAAATCAGTTACATTTTGACAAATGACAAAAAGTGCAATAGATAGAAATGACATAACCTAACAGATTATGTGTGAGATGTATGTTCAGTGTTTGGTGAGGCAGGGCTTTCTCCGAATTTTGTGAGTTATCATGCTATCCTCTTTCCTCCTAATGGTTTATCTCTCTCGTTCACTGGGTATTCCTGAATGGGACATTAAGCATGCGCTCTAAGATTTAGTTTGGTCACAGCATCTTGGTAAGGTTTTTATCTACAGATTGTGTCTTTAAATTATCTTTTTCATGGAGATTCGGATTTTTGCTTTCAATTAAATTAACTATTATTGCGATCAATATTTTAAAGACGTTAAATTAACTTTGTGGGTCTTAACTCAAATGTGTTGTTTTTATTTTCATCGCGCATTTTTTTTCTTAATAAGTACATTCACTTATTCACTTATTATCATGATATCACGTGTCTATTAATTACTCTAAGTCTCATAAAACCTCATTTAACATAATTTGACTTTATAATATTTAAACTATTTTTTTTTGTTTTAGAACGAATTTGCAATTATATATAAATGAGGTATCCACTGGCTTTAAAATAACTACAGGCTCACACTGACGAGCTTAAAAACTCTTATCGTCTCTTTTTTTTTTCCCTTTGTAAAACAGTATTACTAGCTTCCTACCGCGACTCCGAACTCTAACACGCATCAATCTAAACTTTCGCATTTTTATTAGTATGATTGTTCAAAGGTGATATATTAAGATAAATCATAGAACTTAATGATCTAATCATGAATGTTAACCCTTTTTTTATCAAATAAAATAGCTGTGTATATTTTTATTAGTGTGAACAGATATGGTACATATTTTTCTATGAAGCCGATTCGTAAATTAGTTTTTTGAACGTATGTAATGTTTAATTTTAAACTGTGTCACATATAGTTAGTTTGAGTTCTTAAAACTTTATCTATTACACTTAGCAACTGTGGTCAAAACTCAATTTAGATAAAACTAATATTTATACGCTTTTTAATAATCTGCTTCAGTATTTTAGAAACTAGAACTGAGTAAATCAGACTTTTTAACAACAATTAGTCCAGTTGAAGACAATTTAACTCTCAACTGGTGTCGACTGAAATTCTTGGTATGGATTACGTAATTTATGATATAACCGCTGATTCGCTTAAGTGGTATAAAATAAAGATACACGCACGCATCTTTGAACACTCTGTACCTATTGTAATCCGCACCGACTTCATACAATCTTAAACCAAATATTTTGGTGGATGTAAACAACTAAATGTATTTAAACACAAAGAAAACAAAAAAAGGTGCGTGTGAAGTTCATTTAAAACACTAGCTGTTGCCCGCGACTTCGTCCACGCAATATTATGATAAAAAAAAGTAGTCTATAATATGCCCGTCTATGTCAGCTTCCCTTCAGTAAAAGTCCGGTCGAAATCGACTAAGCCGTTTCGGAGATTACACGGTACAAATGCGGTTTGCGGACAGACAGACTTATTAGATGAAAAAAAAAACAACTTAGTTATTTTTTTCAAGTTTAAATTTAAATTTGCAAATACAGCGGTGAGAATTTCACATGGAAAAGTTAGTATTTTTTTATATAAATACATATAAGACGATAATGATGACCTCCGTGAGGTGTCCGTCAATAGCGAACGATGCTATCTCCAAGAGTGTGATATCTATTTTACTAAAATTTTGAATGCGAAAATTTAGATGGGTGGCTGGATGATTATTAGAGTATGTAGCCTAAACGGCTAAACATGTCTCGATGAAATTTGGCACAAATGTAGACTGTAATCTGGAAAAACACATAGGCTACTTGCGATTATTTTTTTAATACCACGAGGTCGTAGTCGCTCGCGAAAGCTAGTATTAATACGTAAGAATGTACAAGTTAAATACTAATTACTAGCTTACGCCCGCGACGCTGTACGCGTTGTAAAAAAAAAAGCTATGTAGCCTATGTGTTCTTCCAGACTACCCTCTACATCTATACCAAATTTCATCGAAATCCGTTTAGCCATTTAACCTACAACCTCGAACAAACATCCATCCATCCATGTATATTTTCACATTTATGATATAAGTATGAATTATAAAAAAAAAAACTCTGTAGGAAGGTTAGTTCATCATAATAAATGTAGTTATTTATTTACGTTATTAACTTCCTTAAAAGCTGGTATGCTGGGAATTATTTTTTGTTTCTTATATTGTATTTAATTAGAAAGAAAATAATGGAATATGTCCACAATTGTCGATTTTGTATAACTGTATTCTATGACTATGACTTATAAAACTGAGAAAATGTTTTGTGCAAAAGTTTCGCGACCTATTTTTTAACTTTTTTAATTACTTGGTACGGATAAGTATATGGTAGTGAAATTGTGCGTGATTACAAAGGGTGGAGGCGCAGTCGTTAACCAAATCTGGTACGTAATCTATACGTTTAGGTTCAATGGCCGCCGTGGTAAAATGCAATTTTTAATAAAACGGAAAAACCAGAGTCAGTATTTTGCAGGCAGGGGAATAATTATTTGTAACGAGCTGTTGCCCGCGACTTCGTCCGCGTGGTATTAGAAAACATACAAACTATATAAATTACAAAAAGTTACGTATCCCTCGGGAACCGGACATTTCTCGGGGATGAAGATTATCCCATGTGTACTCCAGACTTTGTTTTATATCTGTGCCAAATTTCAATAAGATATGTTGATCCGTTGCAGAATGATCGAGTAAACATTAAAAAACTAAACTAATAAATCCCACGGGAACCGTAACTATTCCCGGGATAAAAAGTAGCCTATGTGTTCTTCCAGACTATGCTCTAAACCTGTGCCAAATTTCATAGAGATCCGTTCAGCCGTTTAGGCTACAAACGCTAACATCCATCCATCCATCCATCCATCCATCCATCTAAACTTTCGCATTTATAATATTTATAAAGATTTAATTTAAATTATAGAGATTGAAACTAGATGGGTCGTTTTCTGATCTAAAATAAATTCATTTAATTTTGGTCATATTTGGATCATTTCTTGATTATTCATTCACACTGTACAAAAACAGTTTATTTTTTCCGTATAAATCATCGTTGCATTGTCAAATAATAACGAAATGCAACCTTCACAAAGTTCCAACGTATTGTCTGACAAATATATTTCTTAACTACCCTTCAAAAGCTTAAAAGCTTATTTTAGAACAAGGTTAAATAAATGTTTAATGTATTGGTCACTGCGGGTGCAAAACCATATTTTGCACGACCAACTAAGAATGTAATAAGAAGTCTTTCAACCAGTGTTTAACGATTTCTATTGTTTTTATGATTTCTTACTCAGTGTATTAACCAGGGGGTTATTAAAAAAGTAAATAGGGATGTACCTTAAGAAAATAATATATGAGAATACATAAAGATATGACCCTCCGTAAGGGATAAGGGTAAGTGGATGATGATGATGACATAAAGACATAGGAACATACGTAGAAGATAGCCAAATATGTGGTAAGTAGAGAAATAACATATTAGAATCGTATGTAATTGAATTATTTAACAATTTTGCTAAAGTTTTGTGTAATATAATAATCAATTTTTTATCATTCTTCTACTTATATATTTTTTAATATACTTATATTTTTAAGATCCTTTTCTTCACTTTTCACCACATTCACTTTAACTGTGACTTCGACGTTTACAGGATGCGCACACCTGAAACTATTTAGTATGGCTTAATTACTATGAGCTTATGTGAAGGTGTGCACAGTACTCGATTTTTAGTTGTGTAAGTAAACAGTTGAATTGGCTGCGAAACAATAGACTATCGAAAATCGCCCAACTGTTGTGCGATAGTGTAGCTAAAGGTGTGCGCCCCCTGGTACTAATCTTGTAATGTGTCGCTCCACGTAAATTAGTCACAGATAATACTGTAGCATAAACAGTGAATAAAATTTCGAAGTAACTACTATGTTTAATACATTTATAAAAACCTGGAATTCTTTTGTCTTTTAATTTGATTTTTACCTATTTGTAGTAAGGCCATAATAAAATATAACACATGTAAACAAGACATATACGAGTTAATGAAGATTGCAATCGATTCCATAGTCATTTATTTTTACGGCCATCGTATTCTTAAAGCATTGCACTATATATCACTCTTGTAGTACGTATACCTACGTGTATTGTGTTCAAGCTTTTAACCGCGACTCCGTCCACATAGTATTTAAAAAAAAAAACTCAGTAAGCAGCCTATGTGTTCTTCCAGAGTATGCTCTACTATGCCAAAATTCATCGAGATCCGTTCAGCAGTTTAGGCGCCTAACTTTCGCATTTTCGCTAAATGTGGATATATGTCGTTTCAATATTCTGCCGTATATTACAAATACAAGTGTCCCTGCAAACCCACAGTTAGAACCCGCGCAAAGCTATGACTAAACTATCGCACAATTGTTTAGTCTTGCTTTGATTTCTATGAGCTTATATGGAGGTGCGCACACTACTCGATTTTTAGTTGTGCAACTAAACTGTTGATTGGGCTGCGAAACAATCGACAATCGAGCAACAGTTGTGCGATAGTTTAGTCAAATTGTGCCCGCTCTTATAAATGCGTGTGGCAATAACGTATCCACATTCCCTATTAACAATATAGAGTGGAAAATTGAGGATATCCTATCCATTTGTAGGGCTCAATGATCCTAATATGAATTGATGTTCCCATGCGTTACCATGCAAAGATAAAAAACGTGTCCATGTAAAAAAAATCATTAAAAAGTTTTAAAATCTGTGCAATAAATTCTTATATACGAGAATACTAAACACTGATGTTTTATAACTTGCCAGCATCTATTTTAACTAAACAAGCTATTTATTTTTAATATGAATAAAATTAATATGTTTCGAATAGTCGAATATTATTGCTTTCTCACGAAATTTCCAGTAAATCAAACGGTTCCTATCATGTTTGTAGTTAATCAATATAGTTAAAAATGTAATTATGCTATTAGTATAAAAAGCTTAATGTCAGATAAATTGCGTTACATTTATTTTTATCAAAAACGATTCATGAAAAAGGTAAAACTAAAAAAGCTTTTTTTTTTTTAAATTATAACACTCATAGCAGCGGGTAATACTGGCTAAGTATATATTTTCTTTATTGTTGTAATTTGGACGAGTACTGAATTCAACAAAGGAAAGCTACCTGTAAATATGGTCATAATTTTTTTCAATGGGATTAATAGTTAGCTGGATGACGTCACTGGTCACAGCTCGTCATTTCCGCTTTTTATCAACGAACTAATGAAAAAGAGAGTTTGCGGTGTTGTGCGTGCCAGTTATATCTGTACAGTGAGTGAAGGTGCATGCGCGCCAAAACGTCGCGGCACGATCCTTGATAGCTGGCCAGTGTTGTGAGTGGAATTCGAAATTCGAATACTGTTCATCCCGTCAATATATTTGTAGGTGCGTTTTTTCTTTTTTTAAATTTCCATTATTTTTCGCCAGCGATTTTTTAATTTAATCACTATTTTGTAAACTTTTACTGAAATTAAAAACTGGAAGTTAACTAAAATGAAATTTGAATGTGATTTTAACAACAATTTACAAATACGTTAAAATTTTAAATTATATCAAAAAATTATTTAACAATTTATTACGACGTAAAAGGAGCAAGTAAAAACAAAAGATCTTGATGATGCGATTATTTAACAATAACTGGTTATTTGTAATTATATAAAATACTAATAATTAATCTAAACTAGATATAATAGAAATTTTAAGTATTACTTGTACATTAAAATTACTGTAAGATAAAAAAGTTAAAGACTCTATTATTGTACGGAGAAAGTTGAAACAGGCGCAAAGGAAAAAAAATTGTTAATAAATCTGATAAAAGCAAGTATCAACTATATTAAAAAAAAAAAACTATATCGATTAACTATATTTTATCAAAGAACAAAATGGTAGTAAACTATATTTTAATATCAAAACTAACCAACTCGTCACAAATTTAAATCTGCCAACTCTAAAATAACGTCAACTTTTTTATACTTTTTAAACAATATAGATTAACATAGGTACATTGTGTTCTGTTGATATTGTAGCATTTGCCATGATGTAAGACATGTTTTTAAGTGTCAATAAAAGTTAAATATGATTAAACAACATAAAAGTAAATTTAGCCATTAAATTTGTAATATTTATTTCTATTACTAAACGTCTTTTGTATAAGCTTTTTATGTGTTTTGTTTATTGACAAATATCGTAAAGTAGACTCTATAGTCTATACACGTAATCAAGACATCTATATTCAATTTTACCTTTTGAAATGGTATACGATTGAATGTTGAGTGATGTTTTTTAGGTTACTTCATCATCATCATCATCATCAGCTCACTATTCGTCGTAACTGATGGGCTCAGAGTCTACTTAATTGAATGTTGACATTTGTAAATGACAGTTTTACAAATGTAAATAAACGTTTGTTTCATAAGTCGTATGGATAAAGTCGTACGGGAACAGTCTTTATTGTAAAACATCTCTCCGAAATCGAACTACAGAATAAGATATGTTAGAAAACTAGTTTTTGCCCGCGACTCCATCCACATGGAATTAAAAAAAGTATCATAAGTAGCCTGTGTGTTCTACCAGACATCCAAACGACACTTCTTCGTTATATCTATGCCAAATTTCATTGAGATCCGTTTTGTCGTTTAGGCTAAAAATTTTAATAAACATCGAGCCAATTTTCGCATTTATAATACTAGTAAGAAGCAAGATAAGGTGATGTAATCAAATCAATTTGAGTTTTCAATATCTCTACGACACGCGTACATATTTTAAGTGATAAGGGCGGCTTTGCTTTCGTGATTACATGTGTGTCATTTTAAGCTATCAATACATTTTATTTATTAATGTTTTATTTGCTTATTATTATATAAGGGATATAGAATATAGTTAATATGTAAACATAAAGACACTTATGTTAACAACTACGATCCATATTCCCATATTTTTTTCTAGCATTTTACCGAATAACATTGAACATTTTCATTACATTTTAAGAATGCAATCCACTAAACAGCAAAAGTCCAAGAAGAATAATTATAATAACGTCACTCTTGGTTAAAAAATTCCGAACGTGGGTTTGCACTGTAGTAAAACATATACAATATCGTTATCTCACTTTTCTCCAATAGTGTAAGGGGAACAATATGTTTTTGTAAAAATACTTCGTCATTGGAAAGCCAGGGTAATGGGTATCTAATCATTCAAAGTCACGCATCAAATTAGTCACTTCTTATAAAAATTATATAATTTTCACGAATCTTATCTTATAAATTTTCGTTTTGTTTCTGAGTACGTACTTATGTTTTATATCCTTGGTAATTTTATTTGCTTATGTATATTTTTAATTCATCTAAGAATCGTACTTACATCGTCAACACTTATACTAAACTAGCTGTTCCCGTGCGGCTTCATCCGCATGGAATTATGAAAAATTTATTTTATTGTTTACATGTGTCAAATTGTTAATTGCAAATGTCAAAATGACATGACATGACAAAACTTGGCAATCTTGCTTCCTTAATGTTGGCAGCAACTTATGGTCTCTTTCCCACATTAGGGTTTTTATCCTAATTATTTACCCCCTAAGTTTAATGACTTGAAAATATATATCCTAAAGCGTGACGTAAGTGTAGGGCTTTATTAAAAAATGAATTATTCAAAAACATGCTGTAATTTCTTACATCTTGGGAAACAAAGAAGTGTGTGTTTACGCTTTATTATAATAGTATAGATTACAGTTTTGTGTTTCAGAAAGCAGAGCGTTGAACCGAAAGTTTCAGTTGGCTCTGTTATCAAAGAGTATGATGATAATGTTTTGGTATTAAAATGTTTTTCAGAATAGCTCAGGTTATTCTTGTCTTGTAATAAAATTAAAACGTTTTTGTAAAGATTTATGTGGGAAGTTTTTGTTAGATTGTTTAAAATCGTTTATGACAAATGTCAATTAACATAGATATAGCTAATTATACTAGGGAAAAATTTATGTTAAAGATCTCTGTTGCGGTTTTGTATATTTTTTGATTTTTTAAAAACTTAAGTGTAAATCAAAATTTAAATAAAAAAAAGGATAGATATAAAATTTCCTGTGATCATTTCAGCCAAGAAGAGATTCAAACGGAGCTTTCTACGAATAATTTTTATAAACACCTACAATTTGAGGGTTTCGGTCTATTATCGGCCGCATTACAAATTACTTTTAACAATAAGCATCATATTTATTTAATACTAGCTGTTCCCGTGCGGCTTCATCCGCATGAAATTATAAAAAAAATATTTAATATTTACATTTGTCAAATTCTCAATTGCAAATGTCAAAATTACCGTTACCATACCATCGCGTCTTTAATGTTAGCAGCTTGTAGTTTATGGTGCCTTGCCATGTAGGTTTTTTCCAATTTATTTAACCCCTAAGTTTAACAAGGCAGAAATAGATATCCTAAAGCGTGTCGTAAGTTTAGGGCTTTTTATTAAAGAAAGAATTATTCAAAAATATGATGTGATTGCTGACATCGCACGCCACGAATTAGGGTGTATTTATGCTTTGTTATATTAGTATAGAAATATAGATTAGCTTTATTTTTCTTAGTTATAACTCCACCACATTACTATCAAAATTTTGTTGTAAAAAATATCTCATTGTTATTGTTACTTGAGAATTAAATTAATATAAAATATAAACATGTTTTAGGTATTTATTATTCATGTAAACTACGCCACCGCCGTAATTCTGGAGAATAAAGCGATTTTTATTTACATTGTAACTTCTTTACATTTTCAATAAGACGAAATGAGAATTTCGGACAATACTAAGTAAAAATGCTATCTGTACATTGTTTTATAGTTACGGCAATTACAGCTTTTTATTTAGGTCAAAAATTATAACGAATTTTAACTAGCTCATCGTTAGGGAAAAGATAATTTAATTAATTTTGATAAGTAACATTCCTTATTCCCTAGTGATATTTAAAAATGTTTATAACCTATATGTCACATGAAAATTATTATGTTAATGTTAGTAATTAATATCTAATAATATTTATGTTTATATGTTTTAAAAGTGGTAGGGCCCGCTTTTACATCTTTGCACGAATAGGTCGGCTCGCTCACAGCAATAGCAGGACCACACAGAAGACAGCCGTGAAGACGGAGCATTTCCGCGTTTCGTCTGATAAGTGTGTTACCAGAGGCTCAATTTTAGTCCCTTTCCTTTTTACCTTTTTCTGTGAAAAATGGATTTGACGGCGGAGGAGACGCACAGGAAGGAGAAATATCCTGTTTATGTGCGTCTCCTCTTGTTTTTGGGCAGCGGTCGCTTCGCCATTTCGACGGATTCAGGTGGCCGGTTGCTCGTTTGCCACCTTTTGTTATAAAAAACGTCTTTTTGAATCTCAGATTATTTAAGTAATTAACTATAATCTATTAGGTCTATCATCAAAAATATCTATGGTTACTATCTCCTAATTTTCTATTACAAGTTTATTCGATTCGCAGCTTACTCCGTTAAAATTCCGTTTTATATAAAATTCCGGTCATAGTTACAGTCATATAGCCTAAAGCGTGACGTAAGTGTAGGGCTTTTTATTAAAAAAAGAATTATTCAAAAATATGCTGTGATTGCTGACATCTTAGGCAACAAAGAAGTGTGTATTTACGCTTTATTATAATAGTATAGATGATTTGTGTAGTCATATTTTTGAATATGAAATTTGAATGAAATAGATTTTTTTTATTTAGTTGTTGTGCCATTGGATACTATCGAATTAAGGAATTAGCCAATTTTAAAATATTTCGACTACTAGAGTAGTATATTTTGTATTAAAACCAATCCTCACATGAAACTGTCCCACTTCAAAGGTACGATACTTGTACCTTTGTAGCTTTGAATTGTGGACGGAATATAATATCTCATAAGGTAATATTACGTAGGAAATAATTTGTCTCTAGCTTTAATAAAACAAAATGATTTGAAATAACATTTATGCATTCAAAAATCTCTTAATGAATTTAGTGACGTGCATGTGATGAGTTAATAGTACAGTATGTACTATTGGAGTACACACTGTACAGTATGTACTATTAACTCACCACCCTTGCGATAGATCGATTGCTAGAGTTCGTAAGTTTGTCTGTGCGTTCCCATTTAACTGCTCCATAAGTATCATTATAAATTTCTCTTTTGTATAACAAAAGTAAACATATAACTTAACAGTCATACGACAATACTGACTCACATCACTTTCTCGGATCACAAATCGACAGCCGTAAAACAGTTATACCTTATGATAATGGAATAGAGTCGAAAATACATTACAAATCTATTATCGTCTGTAAAAAATCTGTATTCCTGACACATCATAATTCTATTTAGATTTCAACATCGCATCTTAAATGCTTAGTGAATGATATAATACTAAATTAGCTGTAGCTATTACGAATGACCTTATTGCCTAGTTCGCATTAGATTAGAAATTTAGCCGAGTATTTAGTAGCTAACATACTCTACTGTCCAAAAGTTATTCGCACTACTATCCTAGTGATTGCGTGAAAGGTGGCATGATCAAGACGGGAGTGATGACTGAGATGACGTATGATAAAGTTATGTGGAGGACAAAAATCTATTGCGTCCCTACGGGAATAGGATAAGGAGAAAGATGGTCCTAGTAAACAAGGTTTTTTTGTCAACGTCTAATGAAGTTGACTAAAACGAGAGTTTCGTAGTTGTTTACCTGCTTAGTAACAAGTGGAAGGCGCTACTTGCTAAAAAATAGAATTAAACAGTATGATTCGACTAACGGCCGGTCTCAATATGCAATTTTTTCAATCGAAAATCTCAATCCGTATCCTAATCTTTTGAAATACTGTCTCAATAAACGACCGAACGATAGAAATTCGATCTAAAAACATGACTAATCTATCGGAGGGAAAAATCTGATTTCTAGCACTTTTCGGATCGCCCTCTGTTTGAAAGTGACAGTTGTAGTGTTTCAATAAATGTTTTTTGAATTTTGACATATCTCTCAATCTTTATTTTACAATCTATGGAAATCGGAAGATTCTACTAATTTATTATGAGATTAAAAAATGGTTGGCT
>NW_013527137.1:9264756-9295327 GCF_000836215.1 Papilio polytes
ACCGGTTAGTGATCAACCAGCAGGTCGTTTTATTTCTCGATTGAAGCGATCTCCCGATCCAGGATGCGTTATTGAGACCGGCCGTAAATGATTAGCTAATCCAATCGACTAAAATTTCGATGTTCAGACAATTTTAATAACTAAATTACTCGGTGCTCGACTAAATTACTGTAGACCAAACTGAGAGTATTCGACTGTTGTCCCTTCTTTATTCTGTTTTTACCTTATTTTAAATAGCACAATAATGAATCACATGCGTAGACTTTGTTAACTTATTGTCACTGTCAATATCGAGGACATCACTATTTCATTATTTTCGTCGTAAGTTGTAAATTCCGATTTTAAGAGTGTTTTTCTTCTTTTTGTAACAAGTAAATAAACTTACTTAAATAAACCATAATTCTAGGACATTTGAAAGTACTCGCAAGTAGTCATTGTGTTTGCCGTACCGTTTCGTTCACCTCATTTAGTGCCTCTAGCGGATCACGTACGAAAGAATGGTACAGACCTCTTTGGAGATATGGGACAACGCGCAAGAACTTTCACCGCAAGGTCGTTACGTTGTCGCATTCTATAAACATTTTGATACTTCTATATTTTTAAACATGAAGCAAATACTAGAATAATTAAAAATACAAACTCTAAGATATAGGAAATTTACCATATTTATAGTTACAGTTAAAAAGTATCCACAATTTATCCTAGTACTTCTAAGTATATAAAATACATTAGCGCAAATAACTCGAACGGTTACGAGCTCAAAATGATTCATGTGATTCGCATTGCGTCTGACAATTTTACTCTCGTCTTTACTTTCACCGCTCTCGCTCGTTACGTAGGTCAGGGTCGGCTGTCGTCGCAAGAGGGCGCCCAGGTCAACGGATACGTCCGGATATGCCACCGGATATTAATGATTTAATGGATAGCATTATATCGTGATCGCCAGATTCATAATGCACACGATGCACACATGTAGAATATACCAATATACCAGTTCCACTATTTCTTCCCATCCTTTCCTCTTAAGAAAACGGTGGAAAGGGAAATAAACTGAACAGTCGAACTCTACAGTCAGGCGCCTGTTGAGTTAACTGAACAGTTCCACTGATACCGTCGGAACTGAGCGTATGTAGCGGCATGCAGGCGAGTAGTCATTATTTTGACGTTAGTAATAAGTTTATTAAAAACTAGCTGTTGCTCGCGACTTCGCCCACGTGAAATTAAAATATAACCTATGTTACTCACAGATAAATTACCTAGCTCACGGTGAAAGAACTTTAAAAATCTGGCCAGTAGTATTTGAATTATGCATACAAAAATCCAACAATACAAATCTTTCCTCTTTATAATATTAGTATATGGTAGAGGTCTCACGATAGGTTTCATAATTTTTTAATTCTCTTGCGGAAGTATTGTTAGTAATAAATACTGAACACACCCATTTCAAACAAATATTACATATTAAAGAAATATGTTTACTTTACGTTTTGACAAGTCAGTTTACATATTTCGAGGAGTTTATTTTAACTCCACTCCATCCGTAGTCCCAAACTTACATGTAAATATTATTTTTTACTAAGAGCAAACAAGGTATCACCTTGGACTATGTGTTTTGTTCTTGTTAATGTAAATACAAATTATTTTGTATATCCCTCTCTATGATCCTAAACCGCTAGACCGATTTTTACAAATTTCCGTCACACTTTCATAACTTTATCGCGAATAGTTCGCACGAATTGGAATATAATTAGGTACCAGCTAGGTATTATAAAGTGATTGCCTTCATTTGAAGTTCACTATTTACACCCACTGCAGAGAAGAACCTGATTCAATCGAACCATGTAATACTTCTATCGAACCAGAGGTACAGTCGGAGAGACTGGCGGTGGTCCACCTTAAAATCTACAATCGTTTGACCATTTTGAAACGAGAAGCGGAACAAAAATCAGTACAACGCAGCTTATAAATGTGTGTGCACGAAAAAAGTCGGATACATGGCTAGTTTATTATTATTATTCCGTCGTTTACAACCCTTTGTAATCTCATTAGTTAATTGTAAGAAGAGGCGGAGTTTGTCTCGTTGTAATAAACAAGGCAATTTTTTATGAAGTGGAACACCTCGAAATTTCGCAACTGTACCTACAGGTGAATCACACTAGGTTTAAATTTAGGGCAATTTATATAAACAAATTAACAAATTTGAACAAACAAGATTACGAGCGCTCTGCCACACCTTACACTATCTACTGATAAGGTCTTGATAACGATTTTGACTACGCGAATTTATCTTACATTAAACTTATTTAAAATGCCTACAAATTAATTACATTTATGTAATTTATTATAATCAAGATAAGGTTTAAAAAACTCTCAGTGTCAATAAACGGCGGCGTCTAAAATAATTTTGTGCACGTGATGATTTATTCCATTATTTCGTCGTTTTTTTTTAATTCTGTAAGGAAAACCGATTAAATTGTACAACATAGCCGACCAACACAGTTGGTCGAGGTAATCATATCAAGGTACGTAATCCCGAGCCACGACAAATGGGATTTGCTCGCGGTTCATGACACTCTGCTATCTGCGACCTATTTATAGTTCATCTTGTTGCCTAGCCGCAGTCTAGACTGTCGCGTATGATCTAAACTTTGAACAATTAGGCCCAACGAGGAAGACGACAGTTTTGACGAAACATAAATTACATAAGACTGATTTAAAATTATTTTAATTCTCATTATAGAATTATTTCTTTCCCATTTCGATATAGATTAGGCTTGGTCTCTTGACATATCTAGTATCATCATAAATAGAAAACAAATGGAATGTACTCATTTATGAGTTACATAATCTTGAATAATAATATTTTATGTACTATTATCTCCACATACGTACTTATTACATACTAGCTTCCGCCCTCGACTCCGTTCGCGTGGAATAAAAAAAAGTAATTGCTTTTGTGTTCATCTAGACTATCCTCTACATTTATGCCAAATGACAATGAGATCCATTCAGCTGTTTAGCCAACAAACTCTAACATCCATCCATCTGAACTTTCGCATTTGTAATATTAGTGAAAAGATTCTAATCGCTTGTTACTTTAAAACCTTTTGTTTCCATTGTCATAAAACTTATACATGTTGTCTCAATTTGTTAGTTAGTAGTAGCATAGTTTTTGCACATAGTTTCGACCGTGAAAACCCACGATAACATTCCACTGCACGAGGTATTCGCAAGTACAAAGAGTTTAAATTAATTAGATCAAGCGTATAGCGTCTTATAAACTATTTTATAAACTGAACTCTTATAAAATATTTAGTCATTGAACTCTCTAAATTATTTAAAAACCCCTTAATTTGTTCTTCTTTGTTAATTTACCCTAAGTTGATTAACCTTTTTGTTATCGTTGCGAAGTAAACGTGATTTAAATATTGTGTTTGCCTACACCTTATCATCTACACTATTAAAATGTTATTATTAGAAATGAAATAAAAGCACTCAAAGTCTAGTAAGAATGAGGCTAATTTAATTTAATTCAATTTAGCTAACTATTTGGAATTACTGGAAGCTGAAACCATTAAAACAGTCGAATTAATGACGTAATCTTTTAAGAACAGGCTGGCAAATTACGTTAAACATAAGAAAAGTTTCGAAAATCTGTATGGATGGATGGAACGTATTTAGTCTGGATGAGGATGAAATTTGATACAGATTTAGAATAATGTCTAGAAGAACGTTTTAATATTCCATACGTACGGATTCGCGGCCGATAGCTAGTTGTTTAAAAAGCCCAGTATAATTTTGAAGAACTTACAAAATACTCTTTTATATTTTCTGATATTTACGGAAAAAGTAAAAAATGTCACTCACATGACAGGTTGCGTAAGTATGTGTGTCAGACGAGATTATTTTTATCAACGATTTATATTGATAGCTCGATTTACCCCGACTCCGTTTATCGATTCTAGGGACTTGTGATAGTAGTGCACAAATCGCAATGTATATTAAATTTAATATATTAAACTTGCAATGGACCGAGGTTACCCGATATTCATTGTAACTGACATTGAAAGAGTTTTAAACATTGTGGCGAGATTTTACGCTTAAAAGTTGAAGAAACATTTGATTGGCGATTTTTTTCCATTTTCTTGTTAATTTGTTAGAGGCCGAATAAAAGGTACTCGAGTTTTAAGTGATAAGAATCATGCACCTCTGTATTGAAGGTTAACGTACTGTGGTTTAATTGAGGTTAGTTTTTAATATTACATTTCTCTTTGATTTATAATTCAGGTAAATAAAACACTGAGTAAACTAAAGCCAAATATCAATTTCTATATTTTGCAGGAATATAATGTCAAAGGTTAAAAAAACAAACGTCTACCACTATTTCAGATACAACCTTTTTTCTTAAGAATCCGTGCTATCCTGATAATATAAGTCCTGAAAATCACTGCTGAGGGTTTCAAGCGCCTACGAAGCTAGGGCTGATTAGGCCATAGTCAACAATGCTATCCTAATGGGGGCAGATTGACTTCACACATATCTTCAAATTACTTCTACATGTTTTCCTTTATTGTAAAAACTTCTAATAAGTGTATATTGTATGATAATCCAAATACATTTTGATAAATGGCAGGATTCGCACCCAGGAACTGAAGGTTACAAATGAAGTGCTCAATCGTTTAACTACCGACGCTCCTTACTCATTTAAGGTTATACAACCTCCTCATGTGAGACAACAATTTGTTATAAAAGCTGAAATTCAATGTTGTAACGTTTATTTTCGAAATTTTGGTCAGTCGCCATCACATCTTTAAAGCATTTAACCCACGTACTGTTAATTTCGTCGATAATCAACAACTCTCACTTTGACATATTTAAAATTTTCTATAATAACTATGATTATTTTTACCAATAATAATGAATGTAAATGACAATGAAATCGGTGATAATTGACTTGATGTATGATAAACAATAAATCCTCAACACTAAGAATTGGAATATGCGATTAAAAATAATAATAAAAATATTTACCCTTGTTACAGATGATTCCTAGACGCAATGCGGAAGTGAAATCTAGCTAGCTAACTGATGAAGTGATAGATAAACTAATCAAAGAACTAGAATATCCTTCCAAAAGGACAACAAAGATAAAACACGCACATGCGTTATAAGTCAGAGAGATTTGAAATCAGTTTGATGCCTTCTGCAATTCCGACTCGGAGAGGCGTTTGAATATTTTTGACAGTTACGCGGGACAAAGATGGCGTCGTGTTTCTCCGGCAGCCATTTTGGGCCTGGCAGCCAAGAATACATTCCAGTAGCTGAGTTTTATGCAGACAAGTCTGTTTTTGTTACTGGCGGTACAGGCTTTATGGGAAAGGTGAGTTAATAATTAGTTATTAATTAAAAAAGCGATAGCAAACAAACGATGACCTTTACTGAACTTTGACTTTGACCATCTAAGATTCACAATTTTGAATAGGTTCGAAAACAATGTAATCTATCAACGCTTTAGCGTATTTTTATTTTTTAATTGTTTAAATGATTTATACTTACAATTTTATTTTATATTTAATTAACACGGAATATTTAATTAACATTTAAGTTTTTTTTTAATTCTCGTAAAATACATTATAACTTTACGTCCTTCTACAAGCTTGTAATAGCATTGATCATACAATATTTAAATTAAAATCGTAACTTTCCTATCTTTTTAAGGTAATGACTAAAGTTGTTTAATAATTCTGCAACCGTGACACACATAAAAGTAGTTTTTTTTTTATGTTTGACAGCGATACCTAAAGTTTTATTTTTAATTTCTATATATTTATACCAAAGGATTTTTTACAAAATATCATTATATTTTGACTCGTTAATTTCAACTCCATTGTTTTGGCAATGTAAAGCAACTTTTCGTTATAAATGTTTTTTGTGATAAATCAAAATCACCGAGCGTAACTTTTTCATTATTTGTCGTTAAAATGTTCATTAAACATTCCTTTTCATTGTTTACAAAAGCTAATTTCAAAAACCAAAATACCCGACTGCTTAACCCTTGACTTGAAAACATCAGTAAAAACGATTTTAAGGGCAAGAAGACTGTATCCGCATCCAAAAGACCAACTTTTCTTCTTTTGCGTAGTCAACGAAAAAACAGCACAGCATATATCCGTGAGAGTTAATGTATCTAACGGCCAAAAGTTAATAAAATTAATAATATTAATATTATAATTTGATAATTTTCCATTACATACATACATATTGAATCGTCCTCCTTGTTTTTGTATTTGAAGACGTTTTAAAAAAAATACTTTTGTGTTACTAAAGGATCTGTAAACGAGATTGTCAATACATACAGCGAAAATATTGCCATGTATACTCAGATTATTCTAAAGTTTTTTATACCGCGTTTATTTTTAAGGATGTTTGACTTCAGTAAGATTTGTATCTCGTTTCTGACGTTGTTAAAAAGAATATAATTGCATTAGATAAGATCTTATAATATAAAGCTAGTTTTCGCTCGCGACTCCGTCCGAGTAATTAAAAAAAACAAAACTGAGTCGCCTATGTGTTCTTCCAGACAATCCTCTACGAACTAACTAACATCCATCCATCCATCCATCCATCCATCCATCTAAACTTTCGTATTTATAATGTAGTAAGATTAGTAAGAAGTATGAAAGTAACTAAAATAGTAAGATAAGAGACTACGTAAAGCAATTTTTTAAAATCGGTTTTCCTTATATTTGTCATATTTTTTTGCAAAAAAGACAAAGCGATGTAATGTGAAGATTTTCCTCAATTATAACTGTTTTTCTAATTAATTGACAACAATCAATTATAAGATAGTAATAAATGAAATAAATAATATATTAGTATAATGTGTGAATCTGCACGTTCATTAATTTTACAAATAATGTATCATTATGTGGTAATTTAAAAAAGAAATATGGCGGATGGTAAATGAATGCTTGAAGGATTTTTTGTTTGTAATCTTTTGTTATCTAATTGTTTTTAAACCATCAGTTGTAAAAACAAATTCAATGACATCATAAAATAAATCTATTGACTACCTCAGAAAACCAAATCCATAAAAATATTATAATTAATTTTCATTTTTTTAACTATTGAAATAACTCAATAATTGCTGTATCTAATTAAAAATATTAGACACTAGTTTTCGCCTGCGACTCTGCCGCGCGAAATTAAAAAAAAATAGGTAGCCTATGTGGTCTTCCGGACTATTCTCTACATCTACGCCAAATTTCCTCAAGATCCGTTCAGGCGTTTAGGCTACAAACTCTAACAAACATCTATTCATCCATCTAAACTTTCGCGTTTATAATATTAGCAAGATTTGGGAATTAGGTGTTATTCAATATTGGCCTTATTTCTAACGCTAACTGTTTTAAGAACGTCTATTTAACATTATTCTAAAACATTTTCAGGTGCTTGTCGAGAAGTTATTGAGGAGTTGTCCAAAAATTAAGAAGATTTACCTCCTGATGCGGCCTAAACGTGGACAAGATGTCGCCTCCCGTCTCACCGAACTCACACAGTCACCTGTAAGTTATTTTTTGTATTGTATTCTAACTAAAAAAAAATCTACCAATAATCTTTCCATTTACGACATCATATTCCTATAATTAGATTTTTCAAAATAAATAAACATTAAGAGCCTGTCTTACCAAATTGTTATTTGTCTGATAACAATCCAACTTGTAAAATATGTGATGAAAAGATCGGATTTTGTTCCCTTATCTCACAGTTGCGACATTTTTAAGTTATCTGAGACTCTATCAGCCAGTGGTGGGACAGGCCCTAAATATTCTATTTCAATAACTACATCGTAAGATGCATTGTTATACCTTTACACTTAAAATAGTATAATTTGAAATATAGGCGGTAGTTGAACATACACAGGATCCAAGTTATTTTCCAATCAGCTATATTTAACTAAAACAATTGTAACCGCAGTTATTTGAAACATTGAGGAAGGAACGGCCACAGGAGCTGAACAAGATCGTACCGATTGTTGGTGATATTACAGAACCAGAACTCGGCATCAGTCCCGCAGACCAGGCTATGCTATGTCAGAAGGTAAGCAGAATTAAGAACAAAGATTACGATTTCGTTTAACTAGCTTTTGATCTCGATTTCACACGCGTGAAATTATAATAAAAAAACAATAAAAAAAGCCTATGTATAATAACTTCTTAATAGTGAAAGCATTTGTTAAATCTGCCCAGTATTTTTTGAGTTATTTCAATACATAGAAAAAATACAAAACGGTTTTCTTTTTAATATTAGTATCGATACAATTAGCGACTAAATCTAAATACTTTTAAGCATAGAAAATATTGTTAAGAGATTGGGATTTTGTTCCTTACCCTTTCGGTGGTGTTCTTTTACATCTTTGTAAATATATTTTGATTCTTTGATGTTAATTACTTAATAAGTAAAAGAAATAAATAAGTAGGTATCTTGTATTATTGTTTTTTGTTTCCAGGTGTCGGTTGTGTTCCACTCGGCGGCGACAGTGAAATTCGACGAGAAACTGAAGCTGTCCGTTACAATCAACATGCTGGGAACACAGCAGCTAGTGCAGCTCTGCCACCGCATGCTGGGACTGGAGGTGAGACACACATATAACAAGAGGGAAGAGAAAACGAACCCAAAAATTTATTCTAGACAAAAGCATCTTATCTGTAGGATACGATTTTGTTTAGGTCAGTTAAAGAGCAGTTGTTTGTGCATTGTTCGATAACTTATCCATAGTTTTCAACAATGAATACATGTTGATTTATTTTTATTTAAGAACTAGCTGTTCCCATGTGTCTTCATCCGCATGCAATTATAAAAACTTTATTTTATTGTTTACATTTATCAAATCCTCAATTGCAAATGTCTAAATTACCGTTACTATCATAACCTTGCTTCCTCGATGTTGGCAGCTCGTAGTGTATGGTCCCTCTCTCACATGAAGGTTTTTTCCTTTTTGTTTACTGCCTAAGTTTAAGAGTGAAAATATTAACTAAAGCGTGTCATAAGTGTAGGGCTTTTTATTAAAGACATAATTATTCAAAAATATGCTGTGATTGCTGACATCCTATGCCACGAATTAGTGTATTTACGCTTTTTTATATTAGTAAAGATTTTATATAAAATTTTGTCCTTCAGGCTCTGGTTCACGTATCAACGGCGTACTGCAACTGCGAGCGGGAGCAGGTAGAAGAGACGGTGTACGCGCCGCCCGCGCTCCCCGAGCACGTCGTCACACTTGTACAAACTCTGCCTGACGATCTGGTTGATAGGATCACACCGGATTTAGTAGGTGGGTAAACAAGCGTTTGATAACTCGCGGCATATAGAAGAAAGGCATACCTTTGTTTTTTCAAATCAAAGACTAAAAAATAAACAAATATGTGAGACTTGTCGTTCTAGGAATCAATTTAATGACATTTACATTACATATTAAGGGCCTGCCTTACTAAATTGTAACAACAATAACAATCCACCGTGTAAAATATGTGATGGAAATATCGGATTTTGTTCCCTAATTCAGATAAGGGAACATAGAAATATAGTGACGTCATTTTTTAAACTATCTGTGATTATCAGCCAGTGGTGGGACAGGCCCTTAAACTTTTTCTGTTTAACGAATTATGTAACTTTTTAAACAATTTTCCTTTTTTGTATTTCCAGGAGACAGGCCTAACACGTACACATTCACAAAGGCTCTCGCAGAAGATATGCTTATAAAGGAATGCGGTAACTTACCCGTCGCTATTGTGAGACCATCCATAGGTGAGTTATTTTCTTCACCTTTCTACACATGAGTAGAGTTACATCTCTAGATAAATAAATAAATAAATAAATAGGACTTATTGCCACAAAAAAACTACACATGAAATTATACATGCAACCCTAGAGCTAGTAAAAAAATTGACAAAAAGTGACAAACTCAGCTAAGGCAGGGACAGCAAGGCTGTTTCTGCGCTGGTTTTCATCTGGCCCCTTCATACACAAGTATGGTGACTTAACCTAGATAGAATTAAAAAAAATAAAGAGATACTATAGAGATGTCATAAGAGATGTAACTTTTTTCGTCAGATATCTTTAAGTGTTAGTAATAGCAATTGTTACATCAATAGCCTGTCTTAAAAGTGAAAGTATCATGCTCACAGAATGTTATAAACATGTGAAAGCGGTATTTGTATTTCTATGTGCCGTCTAATGGCTAAAGCAAACGATACACGATCGTATTTTTTGTCAAATTTATTTGATCAACATTTTCATGAAACATCTGACGTGACGTGACATCATTGTAATGGATGATGCCCGATTTCAGGGTCAAAAACTTGATAGTTTCAATCAGAAAAGAGTTGATAGAATGAAGATAATTTTTTAATAGTTATAAATATTTGCCCAATCATTTAACCTTTAAGATCTTATCTTTCTGTGATCTGTGTCAGTTATGTTTTATTTTTGTACAGTGCTATCTTCAGTCCGAGAGCCGGTAAAGGGTTGGGTGGACAATTGGAATGGCCCCAATGGTATCATCGCAGCCGTGGGCAAGGGCATCTTCCGCACGATGCTGGGCACGGGCGGCCGCGTCGCCGACCTCGTGCCCGTCGACACAGTCATCAACCTCATGATAGTCTGCGCATGGAGGACGCACTTTAAACGGTTAAATTAATTTTTAAATATGTTGTTAGATGCTTCGCTCAACAATCGCTTCATCAGAATACTACTCTTTTATGCCCCTGTATCGTATTTGGACAGAAACACCGGCGTCTGCGTTTGCAGTGTAACTTATTCCAAATCGTATGTAGACGGAAAGATGATTCCAAAGATTTGTTCAATCACGAGAGAGTCTTGACAAGATTGTTAAAGCAGTTGAGGATTTTAAGTTTTTGTAATTGCAGATAAAGATGGCCCATATCTTACTTATTACTAATTTTACTATTATTATAAACGCGAAAGTTTAGATGGATGGCTAGATGTTTGTTAAAGTTTGTAGCCTAAACGGCTCAACGGATCTTGACGAAATTTGGCATAGATATAGAAAACATAGGTTACTTACTTTTGTTTTTAAATACCACGTGGACGGAGTCGCAGGCGAAAGCTAGTATTGAAGTATAATAATGTAATAATGTGTGTGTTGTGCGTGGTCAGAGGCGAGGGCGTGGTGGTGTACAACTGCTGCACGGGCCAGCAGAACCCCATCACGTGGCAGCGCTTCGTCAAGACCAGCTTCAAGTATATGAGAAAACACCCATTTAGTGAGTTTACAACATTCTACTAAAACAAATGCATTCAGAGTCATTCAGTCAGTAACTAATTATATGTTAAAGCATTAATGTAACTACATTCTTCTAAATCTACAGTTATTACTGTCTGGAGCAGAAAATCTGGATATTCAGATCAGAAGTACATTTTACATTTCTTAACTATTGCGCATTTTAAATAGTTGATTCTTCAATGCCTTAAAACAAGAGATTCTAATTATTAATGGTGTATGAGAAATCTTTATTAAAGGACAGCTGAAGCAAGAATTAATGGACTATATTCCCGACAGAATATATTTTCACATAGTTCTAATCGTTTTGTGGTCCAGTTTTTTTGTGTAGTTTGTTGTTTTTATTGATAATTTCTGTGTTTGCAGGTGAGGTGGTGTGGTACCCCGGCGGCGACATCACGGGCAACCGCGTGAAGCACGGCGCGCTGTCGCTGCTGCAGCACCGCCTGCCCGCGCACCTCATGGACCTCGTCTCCCGCGCCACCGGCAACAAGCCCATGTACGTACGACACATATGCCAGTACTGGCACGTTTGCATGCCATGGAGTGGTACTATTACTGCAAAATGAATAATTTTGCAATCAATCAATCAATTTCACACTGATATAAAGAGGAAAACATTGTTTTATTGTAATAAATAGGCTCAAAATCTACTGGGCCGATTTTTTTTTCTTGAGCGTTAGAAAATTTTTCTGTGAGTAACATAGGCCATATTTTACAATGTTTTTTTTTTAAATTCCACCCGGACGGAGTCGCGAGCGAAAGCTAGTATTAGACAAAAGACGATAGTGTGTGAATATTTGCAGGATGGTCCGCGTGCAGAACAAGCTGGAGAAGGCGTCGGCGTGCCTGGAGTACTTCACGACGCGCCAGTGGGCGTTCGCGGACGACAACGTGCAGGCGCTGTGCGGCGCGCTGGCCGCCGACGACCGCGCCACCTTCGACTTCGACGTCACCAACATCGACTGGGACGCCTACATCGAGTCCTACGTCCTCGGCATCCGGAGGTTCCTCTTCAAGGAGAGCCCCGACACCCTGCCCAAGTCGCGCTCCCTGCTCCGGAGGTAAACCATTCGCATAGAATTGATGTAAAGTTTTCGAATTCATACTTAACTAATATTATAAAAGCGAAAGCTTAGATGGATGGATGGATGTTTGCTAGAGTTTGCAGCCTTAACAGCTGAACGGATTTCGATGAAATTTGATATAGTAGATGATCTTCTGGAAGAACGCATTGGCTACTCGCTTTTGATTTGTTCCACGCAGACGGAGTCGCGGGCGAAAGTTAGAATATTTTATAAGTTACCTATGCCCATAGATTGAATGATGCAATGTCCGTATACTCGATTCTTTTTCTTCTCAGACGAAGATTTGGTGTCGTCGTAGGTAGAGTAATATGTAAACAGTGTGATTTAATTGGGCAGGTTACATATAGTGCACGTCGTGACTCAAGTGGCGACGGTGCTGTTCCTGTGGAGATTCCTGTTCAGCCGCTCGGCCGCGCTGCGCCACATGTGGCGTCTCGTGGTGGAATACTTAACGCGCGCGGCGCGCCTACTGGTCGCCATCGCTTGATGCTGCGCTTTCGGACTATGAAAGCGCGCATCGCCGATAGCGCCCTCTATCATTTAGGAATATGCTTCCGTATTCGCTGCGACAAAGTACCTTAATTTCACGCTGACGTTTGTTACAAAATGGCGGCCGGACAAAAACCCGCGAAAGTTAACACCAATAGATATTAATAAGATAACGGCAAATAAATCGGTTTAGGGATATTTTTCTCTTATTGTAAGCTTCATATGAGCTGTTGAATTTTTGCTTCCACGAAAACGATGCGATGAGACTTATATTAACCTAAAAAATAAATGTTATTTGTGACAGTATGAAAGGTTTTTTTAGGTAGCGAATTTTGACTTCTCGAGCGCTAGATGATAGTTCTGTTATGACGTTGGTTAAAAGTTAATTCCGAATGATTTTGTACCTATATTTCAGCTCAATAAGTATTTTCAAATATAGTCAAACCTTGTTATTGCATAGTTATAATTATACAATAGTGTATCGCTACTGATTTAAATAAATATCGTTGTAATTACATTAATAAAATTACAATCAATAGATACATGTTTGCATGAATCAGATTCAATTTTATTTATTTATTTTCTGAGAAATTACAATATTAGTTATTTTTGGAATTAAAAATCGTCAATTTATCTCAAAATAATTGTTTTAGTAGTACTATCGACTTTAGCATAATTTCTACATACCTATAACTAATACTTCAATCTAAAATTATTAATAACTTTCGAGTTGTTTGATTTTTAACAGTAATAGTAAAAACTTTAGATAAAAAATTATTTATTTCTATTATACAATTTTAGACGTTACTCCATTTTTACTATTTATTTTTAGTTAAAAAATGTTTTTTTACAAATTCTCCATTATTATATTTAAAATAAATGTGAAAGCTCAAAAATATGGAAAAACTAGCCGATAAATAATTAAGTCGGAATTGATTAACAATGTAGATTTATGTTATTTCAAATATTAGGAATATTCATTACAAATGATTGTTATGGAATGTCAGAAAGTGTTGATAGATATTTTTAACATCTTTATTGAAATTAAAAAACGGAGAGACTTTGCCTCTGCAAGAAATGTTACATACAAAACTTTTTTACTTATTTCCGAATTTTTATTGGTATTTTACAAAACGATACTTTCAAATATCCGTATTTATGTCTAATTTTGATTATCCCGAGATATTTAATTTTTAATTTTGTAACCTAACCTCAATTCTTTAAAAAAACAATTGTGAAAGAAAGAAAAAGTCATTCTGTTAATTGTCTATTTACTATTAGGTTTTTTACATGACATGTGACGTAAAACCTAACGGTTTTTATAAATCCAATTGTTAAAGTTATGTTTCCTGTTATGTATTCTGCTAAGAATTGATATTAACATCAAATAAAAATATTGATTGATTAATATTAAATGTAACGCTAGCTTCGAAATGATTAAACAAATTGTCGTGTTTAGGGAAAGTCCTATAAAGTAAGTGAATAAAACGCGCTATTGTTAGAAAAGAAACGGTTGTCGTTCAGTAAAATTGGCTCTGAACTGTAAACGAAATGCGCTACAATTTTTAAAACTTCGCTTCCATAGATGTCACCGATCGTTCATCAATGGCGACATTTGTAGTTTGACGAGGAAAATTTCGTAACGAATGAATTCAGACACTATTAGAAATTATGATTTGTCTGGACAGATTGTAAATTGGAGTCATTCACGATCGATCGGTAACATTAACATTTTTGAATAGACATTTTAGTACCATATTGCATTTCATGCTTCCTTAGTAATGTTAGAGTATTTATTATTCATTTTTTTACAACTGTCATTATTTACACGTTTCTTTATTATACGCTAGATGTAAATTTTTAATCGTGATGCGAATACATCAAGGATATTGTGAGAATTAAATTAATTCGTATTACGCTGATAGTCTTCCTTAGCGGACTTTGATGTATGGAAAACGTGCTGGCTTTATCCATTCTTATAATAAATTAATTTTATTTAATTGAACAATTTATCTTTCAAATGTACAACTTTATCTGCTACAAGCAATGTTTACATGATCCATGTTTCCGGGAATTTTCATTGCTGTAGGTACAAATGTGGTCTCTGTTCTTCATTGGCGAGTGAAAGAGATGTCAATATAAATATCGGCAGTGGTAATTCCCGGTTTTATGTAAGTTATACTTGTTAAGTATTGCCTAAGTTTATACGACACGTTGTTTAAGTGTTAGCATTTCTCTTTAACTTAAGTTTTGCGCAGGACGCTTTAGTTCTTGCGCGGGAATTGGCACAGCGATTGCTGCATTTGGGATCGGTTTCTGGAGACTGTACTTCAATGTATCACAAACTATCGATACTCCGATATTATGATTGCAATAATTGACTACGTCACTATGACTCGATATGTCATTCGATACGAATCGATTCCAATTTCTAATGCTAAACTAATTTAAGTTCCCTTAGTGTAATTTAAGAATTGATTCCTAACGAAGGCGAGTTTGCGAATATATGAATAGACATTTGTTTTCGCTTGTAAGTATATTATATGTACATTTTGAACAAAAACCTTGTCTGTTTTTTTTTTAATTATTATGGAGAGCTTGTATAGATTTTGCGTTCATGGATGCTTATTTAATTCTTATGAAGCATTGTTTGGAAGAAATAGTGTTTTGGATACAATTTAGTGCAAGGCATTATTGTGTATATAGTTTAGTAACCCAGAGCTAAATCCAAATAAACTGTGGTGAAATTAATTCTCTTTTTATCAACTGTACAATGTAGAACCTAAATGTGTGAATGTTACGATTTCTGAACTGATTTTCCATTAAAGATTTACAGTTAACATTTTGTTCAGGTATCTTAATAATTTTTGGAACTACGTGAGTTTATCGAAATAAAGAAACAAAATGGCGTCGATAAATCTGTTCGGAAATCGTATATGTGAGTATGCTTCGAGTTAATTTGCATAGGTGCCAGTGGTGTAATGGCTATATTGAATCTGCAAAATCTTGGTGGATTGTTAGGTTATGAAGTGCTGGTTGACAAAATGCTCAATGGTTGATAGTCCTGGTGACGGTTTGGCTCGGTCTTTACGGCATCCTGGACATTTGTTGTTACCCTTAATACGTAATATTTATATCGAAATTAAATGACACAAAGGTTCTAGAAATAATCGCTTTGAAATGTAATAAAATTAAATGGTTAGTAATTTTTTAAATTGTGTAGGGTGGCCATGTTGGACCTAGCCAAAACGGGAAAGGGATAGTCCGTAGGCAGCCACGTGTTTCGGTGATAGGTCGGTATATACATGGGGGGGTTAATTTATTATTCCATATATATTAAAATAAAAACAATGTAAAGTTTAAATTGTTTTATTATAACATTTTTTCTAAAAATGCTGTCCCAATCCTTGTGTTCCAAGTCACTAGGTCCACAATAGACTGACGAAAGTTTCAAAATATTGAAGATTGTAAGCAGCGGTTACAAATAAAAGTAAACTCTTATAGTATTTTGAAAAAAATCCTTTCAGTATTCGACATAAAGTATAATAATTATGGAAAAAGAACTAAAGACACTAGACAAAAGACTAAAAATAATAGATAATAAAAATAAGCTCGTAAGTCCAATAATTATTGTAATTGTTGTCTAGAAAAATAAGAATTAATAGTTGAAAAAATCCTTTATTGAATAAAGTTCAAAAGTTAACATGAAAATGAATTGAAACATGTAACATATTGAATAAAATTGATTAAAATTAACTGTGAAAATCTGAAAATAGTAAAGATTCAATAATTAATTGCTCTCGTAATAGAGTTTAGAACTACTATAGTTACTGTATGGTAATAACATTTTCGTGCTTCTAGTCTGTGATGGCGCCACCAATTGGAACTTCTTCCTTTTTGGGTGTTTTTTCGGGTACATCTTCAATGCATCTAAAAACATTCATTATTAAAAAGATAATCCAATCATTCTGTTGTTCCACTCCTTACTGGATTATACTCTAAAGCTTATCAGAACCCTAAATTCCTTCCGGAAAGAATTCTTACTGACCTAATATTTCCAACAACTTATTCCTTTATTACATTAACTGTGGTAACATTTCTATAAAAAGGTATCCCTTTTAACATCTACTAACTTTTGCCCGCGACTCCGTCCGCGTGAATTGTAAAAATAGTAAAAAAGAAATGAAAAAATATAGCCTTTGTTACTCACAGATAAATTACCTAATAGTGAAAGAATTTTTAAAATTGGCCCAGTAGTATTTGAGCCTATTCATTACAATCAAAGTTTTCCACTTTATATTAGTATATATTAGGGTTGTAACGGAGGCCATTTTAATGGAAGCGGATGCGGATGCGGAGGCGAATGGCTTCACCTTTAATAACAATTATAGTTAGTTGACATATCACACCCGCGCGGGACGCATAAACGATACCTATTCGCCCCACTCGCGTTAAAGACGTAAATTTATTAGTTATTTCGTATGTGGAAGAAATAACGAAAGCGGAGCAGATGCGGAGTTACCATTTCTTGCGGTAGTTCCGCATTTGCGGATGCGGAAGCGTAGTTCCGTTACAACCCTAGTATAGATGAATAAAACAGGGACAAGATTTAACACTAGTACAACAGCAATAAGCTTACTTCTCCAAGGGTGGGCACATAAAGTGCCGTATGTTGCGCGGCATGAACAGCTCGACTTGAACCTTCGCCACTTCTGCAGCGTAGTCTTCTACGTCTTTTATGATGTGCTCTTCCACCGGCGGACCGATACCGGGTACCGCGTATACGTTTATTATCTAAACATAATAACAACCATTTTTAGATAAGTTACCTTAAAACTAAATCAATCTTACAAACTACATCTAGTTTTGTAAGTCATTGTCATTGTTTTAACCTTTTTTCCTAATTATTTAATAAATACGATCTTTTAAAAACAAGATAAAATTAACATAAGAGATTGAGTTGAACATTTCAGTGAAGGAGATTTTTAAGGGAATTTTGACAAAATTTGTGGTTAATGGAATGGTATTGTTGATGGGAACCCCCTGGAAGGTATTTAGACCACACGAAAATGCATGCTTGATTTTTTAATATAGATGAGACAATATTTTGTCTATTCTCGTAATTGGCTTAGATTACAAATCAAGTGCTTAAACCTCTGAGCTGCCGATGGTTTACTAATAATTGATTAAGAGAAAACATTTCAAAGCTTAACAGTGATAGAGCCCGCTTTTACATCTTCGCACGAATGGGTCGGCTCGCCCGGTGTAATACCACGACCACACAGAAAACAGGCATAAAGTGGAAGCAATTCCACGTTTCGTCTGATGAGTGCGGTGTCGGAGGACTAATTTCAGTTCCTTTCCCATCCCATCCTTTTCTTAAGAGGAAAGGATGGGAAAAAAAAGTGGATGTGACGGTGGAGGAGACGCATTGAAAGGTAAAATGTAGTATTTATTAAGGGTAAGCATCGCATCTGCAATTGCGGATGATTATGGGCAGCGGTTGCTTTCCCATTCGGTAGATTCAGGTTGTCGCTTGCTTGTTTGTTACCTTATAATATAAAAAAAATATTACATAGTTGTTCCTACTAATCAAGTTGACGCACCGTCGGTATCGGCAGTTCCTCCTCTTCAACTTCCTCCTCTTCAGGGACAATAACATCCATGTTTTCGTCAATAAAATTCTTTATGATATCCCGTACCATCGCTACTTCTTCAGGTTTAGCCTGGAAATGTTAAAAGTTTTATGTACAATGTAGCTTTCTTCCAAACTAGCTGTCAGTCGTTACTTCGTCCGTGAAATTAAAAATATCCTATGTTACTGATAACGTTGCTTTCTAGTGATCATAGTTTTTTTAAATCGGCCCAGTAGTTTTTGAGTTATTTCAATACATACAAATCTTTCCTCGTACCATCGATTCAAATTTCATAATAATTTCAACAAGTTTTTTCTTAATAATCCAAAGAGATTTAGATTATTTAATAGGTAATTATTTACCTTTTTCTATATTCATATTGAAAACAAGTTGGGCAAAGGCTAACCTAGTATTGATTTATTTATGTGATCCTGTTAAAATACCTTTTTCTTCTTCAAAGAGGGATCTGGCAGGATATCAATCTGTTCGTTGACTTTCTCCATAATCTCCTTCTCCACATGCTCCACGATGAACTCCCCGCTAGTTGTCGACATCTGTCTACCGGCAATCATACCTGGAACATCAACATATAACTACATCTATCATGTAAAACATTATTTGAAGCCATAGTTAGAGCTGATCCATGTTACAACTGCAAGGATTTGAAATACCCAACTTTTTTTTCATTTATTTGGGTAAAAGAACAATAGCACAAGAAAAAAAAATACAGTACAATTCAAAAGTGTTGAGTAGATGTGCCATCCACAACTTTACCACGTAGTAACTATAATAATAAAATAAATCTATAAATAGGCTATACATTCGAGTGGTACTTAATGATATATTAATATTATTGATAATTCAAAGTTTTAATAATCTCTATTTTAAGGTTATTTTTAGTTACATGTATGATATCTATATCATTAAAATTGGTATTATAAGAATTAACAATTCGATTAGTGGTGACCGCAAGCCCGCATTTGTTCGAGACGAGTTTGTTGAAAAAAGTTTTGAAACATTTCTGGAACTCTTACCGCCGATATACACTTGCGTTTAGTAACTAGGAGTGTCCGTTAATCTTAGTTTAGATTCTTCATTCTACATACATTGAGTAACTATAAGCGCGTGCGCACACATAAAACTAAACGATCGCACAACTGTTCAGCCTCGCTTTGATCCCTATGACCTTATATGGAGCACTACATGATTTTTAGTTGTGCAACTAAACAGTTGAATAGGCTATAAAACAATCGACAATCGCACAATATTGTGCGAATTTCAAAGGTGTGCGCACGCTTTAAATTCGTGTGTGACTGTTACTGTTGTCATAAACGCTCTTAAAACAAAAAATGCTACTTTTCACAAATGTAAGCGAAGTCACGTGAACTACACTACATCTACACCAATACACATTAATTAACATCTAACCCAAATCATAATTAGCAGTCTTAAACTTATCGACAATCAGAGCTATTTCGTCGAATGTGAACTCCAGATCGGCACGGCGCTCCTCGCGGGCCGCATAACACTGGTTAAAATTAGAAATATAAAGTAAACAAATATATTGAAAACCAAAGACCTAAGAGAAACCTCATGATTTTATGTTTCTTCGATACATCTGTATAATTTATCTAAAAAGATTGGTTTAAGAGAAAATAAATTATGATAGCTAACTATTCCATGTCCATGTAGGTTTAATATATTTTCTGACAGAACCAACTGAGCCTCTTTCACCGTGATACGACATCTTTATCTATACTTCTATACTATTATAACAAAGCGTAAACACACACTTCTTTGTTGCCTAAGATGTCAGCAATTACAACATATTATTAATAATTCTTTGTTTAATAAAAAGCCCTACATTTGCGTCACGCTTTAGGCTATATGTTTTCACGCCATTAAACTTATAGGGGTAAAAATTTTGGATAAAAACCCTAATGTGGGAAAGAGACCATAAGTTGATGCCAACATCAAGAAAGAGAGATTGCTAAGGTTTGCCATGTCATGTCATTTTGACATTTGCTATTGACAATTTGACAAATGTAAACAATAAAATAAAATTTTCATTATTTTTATGCGGATGAAGCCACGTGGGAACAGCTAGTGTCATAATAATGTCGCACGACAAAATGTTTGGACTTTGGTCCATCAAAAATTAAATCTTTTTGTCGTAATGACCAACAAGACCCGGAAGTTACTACTAATATTTGTCGCCAGAATAAAATATTTATTGGCACATGTAAATATAACTACATATTAAACCAGAATATATATTACTTCTGCAATAAGTTCTTCTATTTTTGATATTTCCTCATCCCTGTTAGATTTTTCTGTCTCTTGTTCCTTTTCTACGTCACTCTTAGCTTCGTATTCTTCCACAGTTAAATCTACTTTCGATTCACCTATACAATTAAACACTTTAACATAGATTTCAAAAAGTCTACGTAAGGTTATCTAAAAAAAAGTAAAATAAAAAACTAATTAACCATAAATTTTGTATGGTATTACAGCACCCTCCTCGTCGTAGATATTTATAAGAATCCCATCTTTCTTTGATTCGGCTTGCTTGTCCGCCGCCTGTACATCTGTTTGTGATAAATAAAAATAAATAAACCAAGGAACTGTGGCACTACATGTAAGATCTGTAGGAACATCACTATAATTACGTCACGTATTTTTGTGCTCGACTTGCATTTGATATGTGACAGTTGACATGTATTTTAAACACAGCTAGAAAAGTAATTAATTTCTAAAAGTGCGAATTTAATAATAAAAGTCTAATTTGCGTTACAATTTCTCTACAGTTTTATTTTTGCTCTATTCTTAGAGCAATATTATGCAAAACTAACCTTTCTTTGCTGCTTCTTCAGGAGTCATTTTCGAAGCACTAATTTCCCGAAGTTTTTGCTGTAAGAACAAAACAATAATACATTAACTGTATGATACAAATAAAAAAGTAACATCGCCTCTAACAATGGGCGTAGCCAGGGTAGAGCAGAGGGGGCAATTACCCCCTCCCCTCCTAGACTAGACTTCAAAAATATAAAATAGATATGAAAATTTGCCCCCTTTCCAACACTAGCCTGAACATCAATGTTTAAATTTATTTTATTATCTTTATAATTAAAACGTTCTATAAGGTCCTTATGTACTTTTACTGATAATAATAGTTTATTAAATCAAACTAACATCAACTTCTTGGTCAGGCTCAGCTCTATCTGAAAGATTTAATCGATATTCAGATATAAATACAAGAACAATTAGAAATAAAAATTAATATTGTTACTTCATTATATTCCGTTTTTATTGACCGACTTCCCAAAAGAAGGAGGTACTCAATTCGTCTGTATATTTTTCCATATCAACTTTATTTTCTCAGTACCATTTGGGGAATACAATTTTAGAAATGCCCTAATTTTAAAATAAAATAAGCGCCATCTAGTGATTAAGCAGGAAAATAAAATTGCCGTTCTTTCGATTTTAATTTCATTTTTATAAAACTAGATGGCGTAAGCTATGATAAATAATTGCACAAATGACCAAAAGCACATAATAAGTACACAAAAGTATACAAACCCAAAAATTTTACAATGGTTTAGTTTACTTGTGTAGTATGCAAAATTTTGTGCTTTGATGCTAAACTAATATCAATTATTGTGGACTGCAGGCATTAGCATTAGGAAACTTATTGCTTCGGACTACGTATTACAATTAAAAAGTTACATCAACCTTGTCTCTCTCTGAAGTAGTTTTCCCGTTCAATTTGTCCTGCTCTCTCCACAGACGGTGGTCTTTCCAACTTCCCTATCAGTGGCATATTCAATTTCATACTGATCCTCGCGGAGCGCGGCACATTGTCATTTATAATGCTGATTTTCTTCAAGTCTTTGTCGTGCCAGAAATCATCCGATGACTCCTAGAAGGGCCCGACGCTTGAGTTGGCACGTCGGTCAGGTCATAAAGCAGTACTACAGAATTTTTCAGATTATAAAAGATGCGATATCTCGATCATTTGCTATTTATAAAAGACAAGTCATTTGCAACCATAACACTAGAGAAGTAGAGTGCATTTTTAAACTTTTACGTAAAACATGCAGAAGAAAAACAAAAATAAAATCTGGTTACGTCTTCTATCGGCGATTCTGTAGACTTCAAGATCTCGCTCACGGATTCAGCTTCCGGCTCAGGAGCGAAACCTGCGAAAAATAATAATCTTACTAGTATAATAAGTGTTAAAGCTTAGATGGATGTACATATGGTTAGAGTTTGGCAAAGATGTCTAGAAGAACACATACACCCTTTTTTTTATTTTACGCGGACGGAGTCGCGTTGGAAAACTAGTTGTTTTATATTCCTGACAAAAATTCGTAGCTTTCATAAACTATCGGCAATAAAAACGTTACATTACGATTGCCTACCTTCTCTATAACCGTCGATGTATTTGACGTCTTTAGACGCGTCCATTCGAGCGAGCAGTACGTACATCTGGAGGAAGTGATCCACTGGTATCGCTGCAGAACCACCTTCCGGCTCTTTAGTCAAAGTCTCGCAGAGCAAGACCATTGTGTGAGTTAGAGTCTGCAAAAATAATCTTAATTAAGCTTAAGGTTGGTTAAATCTATATCCCTATATCTATATCCCTATACTAATATAATAAAACGTAAACACACATTACTACGTGCCGTAGGATGTCAACAATCACAGCATTTTTTAAAATAATTATTCAACACTTCAAGGAATGGTTTAACACTACAACTATCTAATTTAACTAATATTAATAATGCGAAAAGTGTATGGACGGACGGATGGATCGATATTTGTTAGAGTTTGTAGCTTAAACGGCTGAACTGATCTCAATAAAATTTTACATAGTTGTAGAGGATAGTCTGGAAGAACACATAGGTTACTTACTTTTTTTTTTAGGTCCCCAACGACGGAGTCTCGGGCGAAAGCTAGTTTTAAATATGCCAAAGGAGAAGAAAAAGTAATAATATCGAAAAGTAATCTTCGTATTACTGTTCATCGTTTGCTATTTGCTACCAATTAAATCTTAGTCACCTTAGTCAATAACCCCGCAGCCACGGCTACGAAATGCAAGAACGGTACAGTCTCCTTTCGCAGGAACACTTCACAAAGGCTCAAGATCCTCTGCAGCTCCTCGTTGTCTAAACAGAAGCCGCGCCACGCCGCCTTCAGCACTGGCAATGGTACTTCTTCCATCGTTGACAACTGCAACATGTTGTAATAGAGTTTCCACTGCCCTGGCTATTACAACATAATGTCTCATATATCATTATCTATGGGAAAGTTGTTGAAATTTATGTAAAAATTTTTACGAGATACCGATTTTTTAATGTCATGATTTTTCAATCTTATTAGATGTTATTCTGAATCTTACTAGTATATTATAAATTTGTAAGTTTATATGGATGGACGGATAGATGTTTGTTAGAGTTTGTAGCCTAAACTACTGAACGGATCTCGGTGAAATTGGGCATAGATGTAGATGATAGCCTGGAAGAACACGAAGCGTTTTGTTTTTATTTTAATTCCACGCAGACAGAGTCGCGGGCGAAAGCCAGTTAAAGTATATTTTTACAATAGAGCAAAAATCTCTACATGTATATCATGTATACCTGTTGAGCCAAGACTTTCAAGCATCCTCGTGTAAGTCCGCCTTCGGTAGTATAGACAGGGTATTCTAGCCTCAGCTTGACAGGCGGTGGTTTATGCTGCGCAAGCGCATTGAAGTACTCATACGACCAGCGTAGGAGATCGTATGGCTGCGTCTTTATAGCCGCTGAAAATACATACAATATAACCTGAGACATAGATTAAAATATCTAGAACCTTAATATAACTATTTTATAATATTAAGATACGAGCTGTCGCCCGCAAACTTCATTAGCGCAAATTAACACCCGTTACACCATTTTGACAACGCGGAATTAAAAATAAGTAGCCTATAATATGCCCGTCTATGTCAGCTACCCTTAGTGAAAGTCCGGTCGACGTCCGGCGAACAGACAGACAGACAAACATTTTTTCAAATGCGATTTTAGTTATCAGCAATGAAAATACTTCATCTCCTGGAAATCTGGAATTTTTCTTTTGAACAAACAGACACTTCAATTTTATTATATGTCGGTATAAATAGATATAGAAATAAGTATTTAAATAATACTTAACCTTTGCAGTACCGCTTTAAGATGTAGGGAAACTTCGGCGGGATGACAATCTGCTGCGAGCAGTACATCTGCTCGATAAGTTCAGGCATTTTGCACTTGATTCTATTCTGATTCTAAAACAATAAGAAAAAAGGTTATCATCATCATCATCCACTTGCCCTTATCCCTTATGGAGGGTCGGTACAGCATGTGCTGCTCTTCCATACATCTCTCTCAGCCGTCATATCTGAATCCACTCCTTTCTTAAGCATATCTTCCTTCGCACAATCCATCCATACTTTCTTCGGTCTTGCCCTTCCTTTGTAGCCATCCACATTCATTCTTAACACTTTCTGGTTTATGACCAAAGGTTATTTAAATACATTATCAGAGTTCAAAAGGATAAAGAAATACGCTAAAGCGTAAAGCACGTGAGAAATAAAATGTCATTAACTAAACCGAAATACGTCTAAAAGTTTCAGGAGTAAATTGTAGTTGTGCAAAAATTGTTAAAAAGATCGATTTTATATTCGATTATTTAAAACAATTCGCAAAATTACCCAAGTTAAAATCTAAAGGTTTAGTTTGTCAAACTGTTGCTATGGCAACTAGTAAAAGTATAAAAATCGATGGGATAATTTCAGTCTATGGTCTACATTTTGGTGCATTTTCTTTACAGACCACTATAAATGGACAGGCTGTTAACTGTGGTATTTCGTATCTATTTGATTCTCACCATTTTGGCGTCAATGGTTGTATTTGGTCGCGGTGAATATTTTTTTTCGAACTAATAATATGGTGATACTGTAATTTCCAAACAATTTCCTTTCTAGTTATATATCTAGGTTGTTTTCCTTGACGTTTCTATACTAAAGAGAAAAGATTTGTACTTTTGTATGCATTGAAATAACTCAAAAGTACTGGGCCAATTTCAAAAAAATTCTACGTTATTAGTGAGAATTCCTCGCGAACGAAGTCGCGGGCAACAGCTAGTTTGTTTATAAAAATGTATTACTTACACATTAGTTCCCGTACTAAAGTAGAATCTCCTTCTATCCATCATCACTGTATTGTTTCCAATAAGAAGTTATTCAATTATTAAATATCCCTCAATGTAAATAAGGTAATAGGCAGGTATTATTGCAATACATAATTTTCGACTACCCTCAAGTTAAATTTAATAAAATATGTCCAACCAATGTATTTATAAAAAAAATCATGTAATAATTACAGTTCCTATTATAAATCTATCATAACTTCTAATCAACATAAAAGATTCTATTTCAAAGGAATTTTTAACGCTAATAAAACTTTCACGGTTAGTTTGATACGGAAAAATAATGTGGCTAATCTGATTTTTAATTACATTTTCTCAGCTTTTAAATTGTTGCGCGCCATCTAGCGGCGAATCAGCGAACTACGTCGATATTATTGATCACGTGGTAGAACCTGTTCAAAAGAAAAAAACAAAACCTGTTTAGTCGGGGTGACGTTTCGCCACTGTTTTTATGCCGTGGGAGTTTTGAGAAGAATTCTTACGACGCTGTAGTTTGATTACGAAAATATTTAAGTGAAATAACACTTTAATTGTGCTCAAGTCGTTGATATATTTCGTAACGGTACTTTATACGAGTTTTTGGCACTAACAGTTGATAATTGACATTTGAAACTGCACGACCCGACGAGGTGAATGAATCCAGTGTGATAGTTCAGCGATTGTATCACATTGAATTGAATACAAACACGGAAAAATGTCCAGGCTGTGATATCGCGGGGTTAAAGTGGTGTTATTAATTATGTATCAGTGCATAGGTGACGCGTTGCGCAGGATTTGTGACACAAAATAGTGCAAAAGAAATGGGTGACAGGTTAAAACACCCATTCAAAGTGAAAACAAAAACATTAGTGGCTTTATGAAAAATGGATGTAATTACGGACTTTTCTGTTCTGAGTAAGTACAACTTTCTAAATTCAAAGTTTATTAACGCATGTGCAACACAAAATAGCTTCACAGAAGTTAGCCTACTAATCTGAGAAAATTAGTTTTTATTTACTTTATAATGAACCATACATATAAATAGACTGATAATCTCAGTAAAGAACCGGTTTCAATATAAAAAGGTTCTGATATTGAAATATTGAAGAAGCCGGAAAATACTGATAGGTCGTACGGCCTACTTTCTAGAAAACTAGATTTGCAGTGGTTAAAACAATCTAATCTACAGAGTCTGAGATACTTGTATGTTCAATGGTTTAAAAAAATGGAATACGACCGTCGACTTTTAGTAGTTCTTGCAATCTTACATGATTCTAATTTTAAAAATGGTGCCAATTTTTAGCGAGATGCAGTTTTGTTTGCGAAATCTAATTAGATTAAATAAAATTTGGTTTTATTTTTGTCAAAAAAAATTAGGCAGTAAAAGTTTTTAATTGTTTTTTTTTCTATTTGAATCCATTGCGACACCTTTTTTTTCTTATGGGTATAATGTGGAAGATATTCGTGTTTTCGTTTTCGCTATAAAGGTCAGCAGAGTACACGATATAACAGTTCACGTTGTGCTAAATGTATCACTGTACGAGGCTCAATATTATTGTTACGATTACAGCTATGTACACACTGCATCTCCAAGTCTACCAACCGTCCTAGCGTTAAGAGCACAATACGATCGAAATGAAAAAAAAAAATAAGAACTTTTTTGTCTATAAAAAGTTACATAGTTTCTACTTTACATGTTAAGGCATGAGATATTACTTTATTTTTTTCCTCCTCGGTTTCCTTTCTTTAACGATAGCCCATTGCCACTTGTGGGTTTTCCTTGTGTTTGTCTAAGATGTACTGCATTTGAAAATAACCTCTCTGAATAAAATAACTTTCGTCAAACGACGCCAATTGTTAGCTCTTCTACAGATATCTTTTGTAACTAACAAGCAGATGTAAAATCATTAAAATAAACTTATTTGCAAAAGCGAACATTCTACCCCCATTCGTGAGGATTGAAAACTGAAAGAAAAGCATTAAATCTTTCCTATAGTGGGCAATATACGTAGATATGTTTCATTTCAATTTAATACATTGAGGTTTTAATCGAGTGACGCCGTATATCAGATCGAAAAAAGGAATAGAAACCTGCTGGAATCACGAATCGTATTCCGTCTTCATCAGTAAGGGATTATTAAAAATAAAACTTTAGTGTATTAGATTTTATGAAGGTTTAACATTAACACCGTTCACTCAGGAGGTACAAGGGCGTTAGTTGATTGTCAACTAACGTACAAGTTGTTATAATCAATGTGACATTTGAAATAGTGTTGTCAAAATGTATCTAGAGATTATTACAAACCAGCTTTAGTCCGCAAGCAATATCAAGACTATTCTCTACATCTATGCCAAATTTCATCGTGATCCGTTCAGCAGTTTAGGCTATAAATTCTAACAAACATTCATCCATCTATCCATGTGAACTCTAGCATTATAGAGACCGACAATTATTTCAATACTGCTCTTATAAATCTATAATCTAAATCTAAATCTTAAAAAAATATATCTATAATCTCTTATATCTCTAAACCCTAACCAAAAAATAAAGTTTCTACAGAAACATATTTTGTATAAAACGGCGTATACGATTGTGATGCAATTTCATCATTGATTTGTTTCTATTTGACTAACGGTGATTTAGTTCATTCAATGAGTGAACGACGTACGACTGACCAATACTGAGTCGGGAACGATGTCAAGGGAAGTGTAAGGTATTATTGCGCCTAATTCCTTACTCGGGCGGTGAATGGGATCACAATGGATGCGGGCAACAGTTATAGCTCGGGATAATGCGCATATCCGCCTGTCAATTATCTACTTGATATCTGCTTCGATATGTAACACTTCTCTATTATTCCGCTATTTGTACAATGATTTTAGTCCCTTACCCTTACCACCCTTTTCGTAACGACGTATAGGTAGTTGAAATAACCTCTTTTTTGTGCGTCTCCTCTGTCGATTAAGAGTAGGCAGCGCATCCGCAGCTGCGAATGTCTATGGGCAGCTGTCGCTTTGCCATTTCGGCAAAAGCTTATTAACATAAAAAATGATTCGTTGATTCAGCAAGGTTCAAAAGATTTTGCTAAAAGTCAAAGCGACCGTTGCACAGACATTTACACAGATTACGGATAAGTAGGAAAGACAGAGGAGGGGACGCAGAGAAATAGATCATCTCCCAGTATTTACCCTAGTATTCGTCAAAATAACCTGTGTAATAAAGTAGTGAAGGAGTCTGCGTAAATAATCCGATATGACCTTGACATTCGGCCAGTGATGTCATGTGTGGACAATTATATCATGCATGGATTAAACTGTTGATTCATGCTACTTTCATTATTTGCATAGCTTTGAAATATTCTGTACTAGCTGTTGCTCGTGACTTTGCCCGCTATATTCAAGAATATAGGCCATATATTTTAATTTCAAGAAATTAAAAAATGTGACCAACGTTACTCGTTGATAACGTAGCTCTTTAATGGTGAGAAATTTTTTGAAATCGGCTCAGTAGTTTTTTGAGTTATTTCTATACATACAAAAATGCATATATTTCCTCTTTGTAATATTAGTTTAGATATAAATGACACAGCTTTACAAATTTTTTTACCCCTATTCTTTGAAAGATAATTTTGTTCTCATATTTACCGGGTATTTCAAAGCAATAGTGATTTAAGGAAAGAAACGTTTCTAAGACTTGATATTAAAACCTGATCGGACATTTTTTTTCTCCGTGATTTGTTGCTTATTTAAATGTATTATAAAAAGATACTTTTTATAACCACATATTCGAAATATTCCGAATGTTGATTATCGAAAAGTGTGCAAAACTCACTGAACAGGTAAATTACTATATTTATCGTTGAACCTGTTCTTGTTTGCTTTAAATAACAAAAAAGTTATCGCATTTCAAGTTTTGTTTTTCAATTTATCTTAAAAGTATACATACATATATCTATACATATAATAAAATTGGAGTGGCTGTTTGTAATATCAAAAGAAAAATTCCAGATTTCGGAAAGATGGTGTATTTGCGATGCTGATAACGAAAATCGCATTTACATTTTTTTTGTCTGACTGTCTATCTGTCCGTCCACAAGCCGCGTTAGTTCCCGGTAATCTACGAAACGGCTGGGCCGATTTCGACGGGGCTTCCACTGGAGGGTAGCTGACATGACCGGGCATGTTATAGGGCATATTTTTTTAATTCTGCAATGTCAAAATGGCGTAACGAGTGGTCCAAATTTGCGCTAACAAAGTTTGCGGGCTACAGCTCGTCTAATATCATTGTTTTTATAATATATTTTCCAAAGTATGCAAAAATATAGTATATATAGTTATGCAAAAATATACCGTTTAGTGCAATCGTAATCATGGTGTTTTGTAAACTAGTATAAAATAACTATAAATGCTAAAATAACACGTGTTTATCCCACTCATATCAAACGAATAGCAATGCAGTACGTGTGCCGTCACATTTTTATCTCTACTGCGCTGTTTTTCGTTTTATCAAGACCAGACAAACACGTTATTAATATATTGCTCAACGTTGCTTCAGAAAAATGCAATGTTGAGCATATGTTGAGCATATGTTGAGCTTTTTAAGACGTAGAAACGGAAAATTCTTCACGTTAACGCTGTACCATCTTAGATATAGTTTTTTACCGTATACGGCAAACAAAAAAACTGAGAGATCTGTGAACTGTACATTTTTATGACAGAATAAAAGTGCAGTGTTGATTTGGTACTATCTTGGATACCGTACAATGGGGATGTTTCCTAATTTTTGGAATTGCTTTTATTATGTAGATAAACCGTATCTAAACATGAAAAAAAATATAATAAAATCATAT
>NW_013527137.1:9297107-9326097 GCF_000836215.1 Papilio polytes
CTAAATGTTATTATAGGTTATAAAATGCTGTCTTTAAAATATTAAACATAACTTTATTTGGATTTGTAACATTAGGAAACATCCCCATTGAGTACATAATGCCCGTTGTCACCAATCAGTCTAAACTGTTCTTAGATAGGATAATGAATTCAGGTTATAACTAAATTTTGGTACCACGAAACTCGCTAGGGGCACTCTAAATAATGCTTTAATTTAAATTTAATTAATTAAAATTTAAAGGATAAGTGAAAAAATGGCTACTAACCAAACCGAGATACGTTACTGACTATGAGTATTAAGTAATTTTATCAAAAAAAAATTATAACACACTGAAGAACGAATGATATGAGTCACAAATATCAATGATTTGCTCGTCACAAGTCTATCGAAACCTATGTAGCTACTATGTCATTTAAACGTAACAACATTGCGTTGTTTAAAATGTCATTCAATGTTGTAACGGACAAATGAACCATAGTTGTCTATTGTACTGAATATATCATGTATTAGAAAACAATGTCTCGTCTGAATTCACTTGTATCATATTGTCCCTCTCACTTGTTTTAAAATAACAGAGACGACAATATTTTAACACCAGTCGAAACCCATAGAAAGCAAGTAAATGATATCCGCTTGTGAACGTTGTGTCGTATTTAGTACCGTTACTTGACGAAGGGCGTTCTAAATGTTATAGGATTACCATGAGTTTTAGAAATTAATAGACAAAAATAAATAAATATTAATAGATGACAAGGATATTTCCTGTAAACGTTTTTAACTTTATTTTTATTAATCAGATTGTAGTATTTTATTTTACCAATAATGTATGCACAAATGAAAATCGTGTCTTTATTTACTGATGCAACAGCGGAAATTATTGCCTTTAAAATAGGCAAAAAGGTACATACTTGTAAAATACCATTTTTAAAAATTAAATTTTATCAAGGAAACAACTAACAGTTTATAAAAAATATTTTGTCCTTAAAAATATAAAATTTTGGTGTCACTACACGACCAACGTTTCGTTCCTTTGAATACATTAAATTATGCTTTGTAAACAAAAGGCATAGTTTACCGTGGATTCTCACTGTTAATATTTATATAAAGTAGTAAGAATGTTTTGTACATGTCTTTCGACAATGTAAATTGACTGTGTGGTCAACAGACCCCAATGTTAGATGGCCTTAATAATTTATGTCCGTTTCATGTAACAGCAGAGTTTACATATTGAATGCAACATAAGAGTATCCAAACGCGTCGTAGCCTTGGTGTACAGATTGACAGACTGTCGTATTATTAATATCGTTTATGGCAGCTATAACATAGTTTGCATTTTAAAGGGTGCGCACACTAGAAACAAAACTATCGTACAACTGTTTGCTCGTTTTGATTCTTATAAGCGTGTATGGAGGTGCGCACACTACTTGTTTTTTAGTTGTGAGACTAAGCGGTTGCATTAACTACGAAACAAACGACAGTTGTGCTATAGTTTAGTCACAAGTGTGCGCCTGCTCTTATAGTGTTGCCAACATGATGTATTCTATGACTATCAGTCAACTTCATTTGTCAGTCGAATGGAGTTGGTTGAGGTGATTACTATACTTTGTAATTATTGTATTGCTGTTAAAATATATAATACAACACTCGAGGCCTGTCCCACCAAATTTTAAATTTCTAATAACAATCCAACGTATAAAACATGTGATGGAAATATCGGATTTTGTTCCCTTATCTGACAGTGACGGCATTTCCAAGCTATCTGTAAGTGGTGGGACAGGTCCTTAAGGTTATAATACAAATAACTTAGGCATTGTTTCAAATACTGTTACGCCCAGCTAGGATTCTTGACACAACCTTGCGAAATGTTTTCTACACCAATAAATACTAAAGCACTTGTATCGAAAGTAACTATTAACCCATACTGGAACCCACACAATGTATACATGGTTTAGTTTTGTCTAGTTGTAATCCAGCGCTGTCTTTTATCGCTGGATTGGAATAATGTAAACTAGGCTTTATGGACACTTCGTCTCTTCTCCACTGCCGCATGCAAGAACATTTTATCTCTCGTTTCATTGTTTTTAGAAAACAGATATTACGTACTTTACGTTTATTTGCATAAAAGAAACTCACACTTATCACCGAGGTACACTCGTTAAAAAGAAGCTGCAGTGTTTAAACTCTGTGTTATAAATCAACATAAGCGACAAAGGGAAACGTTAAATTGAACGAATTCAAGCAAATTACGGGAGATGAGCAATTTTAGTTGGATTTCATCATTCTGTCCATTCAACTTCAGAGTTCACGAAAACTCACGCATCACTTTGTTAAAAATCAAAAGACTGCGATAGTAGTAATGAATAAGAAAAAAGTACTTGATATTTACAACAAAAAAAGTTTTTGGTAGATCAATAATATTACCTAGAAAACTAAATTGCAGGACACAAAATCAAACTTGGTCTCGTAGACTTGCTATGTTATTCTGCTAGCTGTTCCCGTGCGGCTTTATCCGCATGAAATTGTTGAAACTTTATTTTAATGTTTACATTTGCAAATCTTAATTGCAAATGTCAAAATTACCATAAAAACCTTGCTTCCTTAATGTTGACAGCTTGTAGTTTATGGTCTCTTTCCGGCATGATGGTTTTTTTTTGTCAATTTATTTACCCCCTTAATTTAATAGTGTGAAAATATATAGCCTAAAGCGTGTCATAAGTAAGGGCTTGTTATTAAAGAAAAAAATATTCAAAAACATGCTATGATTGTTGACCGTCTACGTCATGAAATTAGTTATTCACAAACAAACGAATTACTAGGAATATATCATAAAGAGTAAAATCATTAATATTCCTTTTGTCTGTTAATGCATTAATACTCAAAAAACATTAGGTTTTAAAGCCATTGACTTGACTGTCGTAACTTAACATTTATAAACTGCATTCAAAATTAGTTTACGTTGAAATTTGCACAGGTGCGTTCGTATACGTAACACCATCGGCATTCGAAGCGTACAAGAGAAACAACCCTGCCACAAAACGCGCATAGTAAACAAACATTACCAAGCGAAAATAATCCATAAGCTAAAGGATTAAGGTAGTAAATTGTAAGAGCGTTTTGTAATATTAGGTTCGGTGTACACACAATCGATGGAGTCTATTTCATTTTGCTACGTTCGTTTCCATTGTGCACATTTTTTCCGTCATGGGAAAAAGGCTGGTATACATATACAGTAATTGTCCTTTGTTTAGTATAATCTTAGGTATGCAACTTATCCTCAAAATGACGTGGTAATATGGAAATGCTCCTCTATTACGATTGTGGGAAAATATGTTTAAACGAACCTTATAACGGAACATTACCTATCAAGAATGTTTGAACTTTTAAGAGTCTGTCCTACCAAATTGTAAATTATCTTTTAACAATCCAACGTGTAAAATATGTCATGGAAATATCGGAATTTGTTACCTTATGTGACAGTGACGCCATTTTTAAGCTCTTGAGCCTCTATCAGCCGGTGGGTCAGGCCCTAAAACGCACAAAGTTCGTAGCTAACGAGTAAAGAATAATGTTGGAAACCTTTATTATTTTTTATTAATTTTAATGATATAAGACTTTTCTCCATATTGTACAGTTTCTATACGATTAAATTTTAGTAAACATACGAGTACATAACGGCAGTAAATTTCGCTACAAATTTTATTGTTTTATTACTTTTTTAAGATCTTTAAAAATACTATTACAATTTACTTTGCCGATTCGTTGAAGGATTAATTTGCGACTTCATGTAACGTAAAAACAGATGCAATTATGTTTATAACGTCTTTGTAATGTACTCTATATTATACTTCTTCAAATATCCGTATAAACTGAAAATTAGTAGTTATTCAATATTTATACGATCGGTGAATCTCTATAACCAAGACAACAACAATAACAAAGGGTGCGTCCCTTTGAATGTCTATGCATAATGCTACCACAATAACTATGAACTTCATTAATTAAATTGTTATTACTTGTTGAGTTTATAAATTATAGTAATAGATAATTTTAATTTTCACTTAATATATTATCTTATAAAAAGTTAATTTAATGTTTTTTATACACTATCAATATTAAAAAATATTTGTGTTTACCGGAAGGCAAGACGTGACAAACTATAATACGGCGTCATTTAATATCCGTACGTTTTTATTGCCCTCAACCTAATTCTATTAACAAAAAATATATATTGTAACAAAAAAAAAGTAAAATTTCAAGGCACTACTTCAAGGATTTAAATTGTTTACCCTAACGATAAAAACATTTCTGCATTATTGAATATCTAGATCTGTAAAGAATATAATAAATTTTAAACGGTCTAACAAGTCCGCAGCTACCGTGGTCGCACCTGTAATTGAAGGTTGAGCGTCAGCCAAGGTCTCTAAATTGGTTAATGTCCACAGTTTGATACCGTGCTTTATTGCAATGTACGTCGCGTTTACTTTCAAAACAGGGTTATTTTGTCATTTTAATGGCAAACTAACAAATATTTAACGTTCGAAGTTAAGGAAAGAAACAAGTCATAGTTAGTGATTGTAAAATCCGTGAAATATAGATACTTTAATTAGAAATCACCCCATATTACTGAAACTTCGACGTGTCTTCATATAAAATCTATTGTAGGTTATACAATATATTTTGTTCTTAATATTAATAGAATCTTGATTGCCAGTTATCGTCGTATCAATTGCATATAATTATGCGTTTTGTGAAATCAATATATTTGTGTTAAATGACGAAACAACTGCGTGAACGCTCGAACATCCTGTGCACGCGACTTGTAATGGATAACGCGCTGTCGCACTGGCAAATGCCCTGTATACAGAGTGTCCCAAAATACGATTACATATTGTTTTTATTTTAATACAAAACTACTGTAAATAAGCCTGATTATTAGGAAATTTGGAAAACCAGAGCTGTATATTATGTTGTTGAAAGATAATGAGAAAGATGACTATATGTATGTTATACAAGTTACGACAAGAAAAATCCACGTGAAAAAAATTATGACATGACACGATATTGCAAAGCCCCTTTTTTATTTAAGTTTTTATTTATCCTTATCTACTTTTTTGTGTTATGTAATAAAATAAATAATTACAGTGATATAATTGTGCATTATTTTTCCAACATTCTGTATAAAGTGTGTTGTGAATTTCGAGAAACGTCAAATTCGACTTTACATAGAAGACGCACAGGTCCCGTACACAATTTGAATTATGAGCCAGCCAGCCAATCCCAGGCCGCAGTTTTGTTGCGGCTGTGGGGAGGTATTGCGAGGACCGACCCGCCCTCTGGCGGCGCTATGTAGTTTGGTCGATATTCCCCATGTAAAGGTAGACAAAGAACCTTGAAAGCGAGCTATGGATTTTCTTGTATGACGAAGCAATCTCGAGAACAATGCATGCAACTTCCTTTGTTGCTGGAGTTATTTAAGAAGTTGCAGTTATGCGCTTGCAAATGTCTTTACTATATAAATTCTTTATTACTTTGTTATTCATACACAAGCTTTACCTACTATACTGTTTAAGTATCGGAATTTTATTTTATGTTTATTATAACGTTTTGCCAACAAAACGATTAAAAACATATTCAACATCCAGTCTCAAAAAGACGCAAGGAATTTTGTAGTTGCACCATAAACGTGATTTTATTGGAAAGTCCAAAAGAAATAAAACAAATAATGTACTGTAGCAGCGGAAAATCCAAGATAACATATTAGTTCATTCTTTTATTACCAAAAAATATGTTTTGTAACTGTAAGGTTTTTAAATTAAACCCCTTGTTTAGCATCTTTTTGACCGACTTCCCAAAAGAAGGAGGTAGTCAATTCGACGATATGTTTTTTTTTTTTACAAAAAATAGTCATAAACTTTAATTTAAACGACGCAGTTTGAATCATCTAAAAATACGATCGATGTTATTCTTTGGTAGTAGTGAAGTCTAGTTTAAAACATGCCCATCTCTTTCATTATCTTTGATAAAATAGAGACAACATATGTTTTGGTACAAGTGTTAAGGCAGTGGAATTATACGGTAAAACCACGTCACCGAGATGGTCTCCATGGTAACCGCTTGTTGGATCAATGCTAATATTTTGAAGGGAATGCTGACCCGAACCGTGTTACCAAAAACTGCTCTTTCCACGTACTTAGGCAAATATTATTTCATTATCCGTACTTGGTTACTAATTTGGATAAGATATTCTTTACAGAAATAGAAATTACTGAACAAAACGACTAAATAAATAATAGAATAATTTTATATATATAAAAAAAAACGAAATGTAAATTTTATTCTATTGTGTATTGTGTTTGCTCAATATCCCATTTAAGTTAATATTCTGAGATAGGGAAACAATAAGCTAGTTGCATAACAATCCTTCGTCTTCGTCAAAGAACTTTCTAGAGAAAATAATTTTATTAGGCATAAAATTAGAAATTGTATTTTAAAGTGTGATTGGATTGCCTGTCACGAACCGAGGTAGTTGTTACACAATACACTTTAAGTTTTTGCATGAAAATCTCAAAAGGATACTTTTAAAATAACAGAATTACTGCATTATCTTACTAATATAAATGCCTAGTTTAGATGGACGTTTATTAGAGCTTGTAGCCTAATGCATTATCTCACGAGTATATGATAAGTGCCGTAGATTGGATGAATGTTTATTAGAGCCTGTAGCCTAACCTGCTGAAAGAATCTTGATGAATTTGGTATAGATGTAGAGAATAGTCGGGAAGAACATATAAGCTGCCTGCTTTTGTTTTTTTTTTTCAATTCCACGCCGACAGCCGCGAGTGAAAGTTAGTTATAAATAAAATTTTGTCCTTATCATGTAGAACCAACCCCCACTAAACCACTCTATAAACAATAATACTGAACTAAATACTAAATCTGCACTAGAGTCGACCACTTACCGACTCTGAATAAGACAGATAATTTGCAAACAAAACATAGATGGTAAGGCATACGGAATGATAAAGTGAATAATAAAATATTGGGTTTGCAAATAAAAGTCAAACACGTAATTGTTCAAGCTGGAATCCAATAAATCGGAAAGAAACCGATCATCGATTAATGCAGAAATAATATATTCATTTTGCGTGACAACAGACCGCACGGACGGAAGCGTTACCCACTCGTTCTTTCATGGACTAGGAAAACGAATCGCCTATAATCATTACATTGTTTTTAGTGACGATAAATTCACGGAAATAGAATCAATGAGGACAAATCGAATAGTAAACAAAGAGAGGTTTTCGCTTCACATGTTTGATTAAAAATATTGTAGTTTGAAATTATAGTAAATATTAAAGTACGCACCTTTGACTAAACTATCGCACAACTGTTTAATCGCGCTTTCCTATTAATTTATACGGAGCTGCACACTCTACTCGACTTTTAGTTGGGCAACTAAACAGTTGAATTGGCTGCGAAACAATCGACAATCGCACAACAGTGGTGCGATAGTTTAGTCAAAGGTGTACTCCGCTCAAAGCGACTAATGCATTCAAACAATAACATCTAGCGCGGTAAGATGTGCATCTATCAGTTGGATGTAACAGAAAATATATAAAAACCAATTGGACGTTAAAAATGGAATACATGCTATTGGGTAATTTACGTGATTTTCCATTTATGCTTACCGAGTTAGATAGCTTGTTGGTTTTTAGCACCTTGGTGTCACTCATAATGAAAACTGCAAGTTAACAAGTATTTTTTAATAAATATACAATTTAATATCACCGTAAATTGACCGCGATTTTAAAATGATTAATCTAACGTCATAGATAGACGCGCGTTCTCACGGCCCTTATAACGCGTACATCCGCTACCGATCATTACGTACTATACATGTACGGTGACTTCACTTATTATGCCTTTATTTAATGAATTACTATTTAGATTAATTCGCAATATTAGAACTAGATTTTCCATATAATATTTCACTATTTGATTAGTCTTAAATGCAAAGCTGAAATATATACCGTAGAGACTCATGTCATCCTTTTACCCTTGAAAAAGGAACAGATAAAACATGTTTTTGCGTAGGTATGTCGTCAGTGGAAACTCACTGTTAGTGTTAACCATGTTTAAATGGCCCACATGTCTAATTCATGAGAACCAAACTAAGTGTCTAGGTATTTACTGAGGCCAACATTCTTTATATCTATTTATGACGATATCTACTTTCTAACATCTAAAAGTTTGTCGGTTTACGTAAATAAATGCTCAAATATGCAATAGTCTTTGGTAAAACATATGGATGGTCGTGTGAGTACATTTTAGATTATCAATACAGCCTCCCCGTGCCTCAACAAATCGACATTTTATTTGTTAATAAAGTTGTAGGATAGGATTTAGGAACACGATAGTGCTCTTGTCGTCCAAAATAAAAATCTCCGGAAATTTCGAATTTTCGTGCAATATTTTTCATTTAAATAAGTCGTGATTTATTGAACATTTATTTTAGTTTATCTTTAACCGTAACTAAAGGTTTTAAAATTTCAAATTAAAATTTTAGACATAACAAAACGCTGTAAACAACCAATCTGTAGTTCCTCTGGTGTTGCGGATGTCCATGGCGTCGTTGACCACCTCGGTGTTCTCGCCGCTCGTTTTCCCTCTCTCTTATTAAAAAATCTTTTAGATACTAACTAAAGATATACTTAAATTATATATATGCCTAATCTACCTAAAATACCTTCCCACGCCCATAATTACAATTACCTTCAGGGTATTAGGGGTAGTTACCAACCTTTGCCCGCAGCAAACAAGCGTTTAGCGTAATTATCAACAATCCCTTTGTTAGTTGAACTCTGCTACGGATATGTCAATTATTTGTTAAAAAATAATGAAAAAGTTTACTCTACAAAGTTTAATACGAAACGTAAGGTGTTTTTAAAAAAACAACAGTGTGTAAAATATCTTCTGATTATATTCGTATTCTACATGCATTGCTGAGGGTCGTTGTAGACCAAATTTAATGGACTAGTTGTATCAAGACACCTATATAGTTGGAGAGCTTTACCCACGCATATACCGTCGTAAAGAAATTCATAAACCGAACCAGATGTACAGTCGCGGAAATCAACGGTATTCCACAGGAAAAATTGTTCATTGCAACGACACAAACTCCGCCTCTTCCTACAAATAACTAATTGGTGATGAGTTAATAGTAATAAAAAAAAATTAGCCGTGTATTACCAACGGACGTGACGACAAGACACATTTACAAGCTGCAATGTTTTGGTTTTTGTTCCGCGTCTCGTTTGAAAATGTTCAAACGAATGTAACTTTTTAGATTGAACACCGACGGTATCCCCGACTGTACAGGTAGAAGAATTCTGCTCGATGAAGAGTTAAGTACAGACAAGCAGTACGAGTTTCACCTAATTGTGTAAAAGATCTTAAAGGCTCCATGAGGGTCTACTGAAAGTTGCTTATGCACTCTATGTCGTCATACAGCTGTATCCAATGTCAGCTGCTATTAAAGTTAATGGTGTGTGACCAGTCTATATGACACCTGATATACCCCAAATTATTGACCTCTACGCTCCATTGATTAATTCGATTTTCGATGAATTCGGTAAAGTTTCGTGGCTAGTCCTGTCCGGTAATATTAATTACGATTACTTTTATATCAGATTGTCTGACATAAGGAAGAAGGAATAACCTACTCCGATAATTAAAAAAAAATTATACTTCATAGCTCACTATACTTAGGGAAGTAACAAAGCATATTATTGTTATTCAAAATTTCCAGTCTTGTGACCTAAGTTAGTATAAAACCAATTATTCACAAAGTGATTTTAAGTTAAGTGTGCAAAGTTAAAGTAATTTAATGGACTTTTACTACATGAAAATATTGCTAACTTAAGTAGTTGATATCAGTACTGATTTTAACCCGAAAATAAATAGCAATTTCGTAATAACTCACGACCACTGACAAACCGACAAGCGCATAATTGTTCAAGTATTTACAACGTACAGTCCAACTCATTTACATCGAAAATTCGTTTTCACTACCTTATTCAAATTAGGCAGAAACCAACCCCTCCTGAAGTCGCGTATTTCAGCGGCGCAGGGTAAAACACCCTCCTCATTGGATAAATATTTCCCTCCAAACCGCAGAAGGTTTCACGCGAAAACCGGTGAAAAGCAAATATATCTATCCCACTCTAACTCGCTCTTCGTTCCGCTTGTTGACTCTTTCCAACGTAGGGGGTGAAATGAAACGATGCTACGTCCACTGTCAGTGCCTTCCAAGATTAAACAATTGACGGACGCATTGGAGTTATTAGATTTTTTTCTAATCTATAAAAGTGCCTATTGTTTTTTAAAAAAGTTTTTATTTAAAATACATTGACAGTTCTCTTTAACAACTTAAAAACGTAGATAATATGTTAATCTAGTGAATGGTTCGTCGAACACATAGTAATTTCACTGAAATGTGATTGAAAGTGAAAACAGTGGCGGCATAGTAAAACAAATATATGCTCTATTTCTAATCGTCTGTATTTAACTATACAATCAATAATCAATCTTTGGGTAAATAGAAATAAGACTCATTATCCTCTTAAGTGATACACCGCGATGTACCATTACGGATTCGTGATAGACGCGACATAAAGTTGGTGAACGTAAAATGATTGTTTAACATTAAAATGGAATATACTTGGCACATGGAGGACGCTGGGAGTCAAGAGAACCCGAGAATCAATAGATTACAAGGAAGAAATCAAGGTATTCTTACTAGTAAGTTAGATGGATGGATGGATGTTTGATGTTTGTTTGTAGCCTAAACGGCTGAACGGATCACGATAAAACTCGGCATAGCTTTAAAGGATAGTCTGGAAAATACATAGGAAAAAGAAGTAGTCTTTTGTTTTTTTAATTGCACACGGACGAAGTCGCGGGCGAGAGCAAGTAACCAATATATGCTATAGCATAGAGTTTTCTGCTCTTCCAAAAATTTCGTAATAACATAATTCATGCTTGAAAATCAGCGAATTACAAAAAACATACGAAAGTTGTGGATCAAATTCACTGATTACAAACCAAGGTATAATGTAACTGGTAGTATGAACTTCTTTGTTATAAAGCCAATGGCTCAAATACTCGTTGAATTCACTTCAAAATAAATTGTCTAGATATTTCCATTACTAGGGGATTCTGGTATAGAATGCTTTTTAACCTAACTTAAGCTAACAGTCTCCATCCGAAAGTAAAGAAAATAAATTAAATAAAGGCGCGATACTTGACAGAATGTCGTCCATACATTAATTTAAATTCGATATTTTTAATAATTACTATTCGTTAGTAGACCGTTACAAAAGTGCGCATGTAAAATTGCATCGTGAATAATAAGGCAAGAATCGTGATAAATTATTATTACCGGAATAAGACATGTTGAACTGGTTCAATCGACACAGAAATAGAAAAGAAAATGAAGACACATAGGTAAGAAGTTAGTGTTAAACCTAGTGCAAGGCAATCCAAAGGACTGGTATTGAGAAAACGTTAGATTTAGGCTGATAAAACTGCCATAGACTTGGTTTAGAATCTTAATCTTCACCTCTACCTTATCCTACTTCCGTAGAGTCGACGCTCCGGGTTTTCATTCTCCACATAACTCTTATCCGTCATGTCAGTCATCTCTCCCTTCTTCATTTACTCAAGCCATACATCTCTTTGTATGTCTACCGGTGTATCCCTCCACATTCATAACTATCGTCCTTCTTGTTACATGCGAATCACCCCTTCTCATAGCATGCCTTAGAATCTCAGTAATTAAATGAATTAAATTGCGTAAATAGTACCTCTCGTATGGCATGTAGGCCTACGTGCCTGTACTTGGTAAACTCTCAACCCGAAAGGACTATAAAATTGAAAGCAGGGTTATCAAAACCGTAGTATGTTCTTCAGCCTTAGTTAAGTTGCGGGTAAAGTCAGAATTCACATGTAGACAGAATTACGAATAATTATGCAAATGCGATATAAATACCACACACGGTCATTTCCAAGTAAGTATATCTCTAATCGTGTAACACAATATGATATTTTTCCAATTAAAATGTATCAAAACAAATTTGACGTCAAAGAGTAAAATACGTGTGCTGTTGTGAAACTGATACGAATTACTGGAACTGATATTTGTGTATACAACTACAAAAATATTCTCTTGTATGTTAACTTTACATATCTTTCCTAATAATGTTATTTTAAAAGTGCCATCTTCTAAGTTCGGCGATCAGTAGGACAACTTGCATTCTTGACATCGCGTTTCTAAAATGTGAACGGGTGCTCTTTACAAACTACTGGTATAGGTTTTTAAGCCAGGATATTCTTCTTATACTAATGTTATATAGAGGAAAAAAATTATATGAAAAAAAATAACAAACTCAAAAATCACTGGACGGATTTCCTAAAATCTGTTGCCATTAGAAAGCGATGGCATCAATGAGTAATATAAGTTATTACTAGATTCCTTCAAATAAGATAAGATAATTTATGCTTGTTTGAATTGGTCCTTTAAAATACATACCGATTTATTTTACGCAATCTAAAGTTACAGACTAAACTCTATGCTTTAGGGAATAAGTTTTATGTGTCCTTAAGATTTTGGATTTTCTCTTTATAGAAATACTGAGAATGCGTTTAAATTTAACACTAGCAACTTCTTAAAATTTGTATTAGCGTTTTTATATAAGATCCTTTTTTTATATAACAGAAGGGGGGAAGTCACTAAGTCATAGCTACTAAAGATATTTTCCAGTACTTGTATTATTTAGCAAAATTATCTGCCTTTTTAGACTTTACGATTACTTAGACTTTCACTTTTGAAACATATAAAAACATTTTATTTATGCTATCATTCTCTTATCTTACTTCTTACTAATATTATAAATGCGAAAGTATAGATGGATTGCTGGCTGGATGGATAGATGGATGTTTGTTAGTTTGTTGCCAAAACGACTGAACGGATTTCAATTAAATTTTGTATAGATGTAGTTAGTAATTTTGTATTGATAGTCTGGAAGAATACATAGACTCACTTTTGTTTTTTTTTTAATCCACGCGGACGAAGTCGTGGGCGGAAGCTAGTATGACATAAATGATAATATGTGATAGTAGACATATAAAAAAAAATAACAAAATAAAATTATTCATTGAATTTTCAACGCCACCTGGTGCAAACTGTTCACCTGCGTATCAATAAAGCACCCCAACATTAAACATATCGTTTCTATTAACGACAAATCACGCGGTTCACTGAACAAGCACGCCCTCTGTAACGCTAATTTGTTAACAAAATCGTGTGAAAACCCGCTGCTTGCGACTAACATCGACTGGTCGACCGTGAAAATGCATCTGCCACAACGAAAATCGAATTTTATTTCGATACTTTTTACTTCGAATCATTGAAGCGTAACTTTCGGTTCTTTTTCCTCGTTTCTATTAAAACTTTCTATTTCTTTGTCAAAATAGCCATTATATTAAATTTTTAAATCAACATTTTAGTTAAAGATTCTGCTTGCCATAGTTATTTAAGTATTGGTATCAGTTTTCTGTTTTTCCTTACAAGACTGATATGAGGTTCATCAAAAGTTGTTTAAAGAGGTTCATACTAAGCTTGACCGTAAAAATCTGATGGGTTTAAATTTGTATGTTTAGATGAATGTTTGTTTAACGGTATGTCCTAAATGATTGAATAGATTTCCATGAAATTCGGCATAGACGTTAAACAGTCTGCAAGGACACAAGTTACTTGACAATTTTTTAATTCAGCGCGGACGGAGTCGCGGGCGACAACTAGTATTGTCGATATATATTTCGTGTCAACTTTCTTTGATTTAGTGAGCTATTTTAAATTTTTATACCGTATTTTTATATTCAATTACATTCAAACGACAGGTTATATTACGCGATAAGGTTTTATGAAGTTGTGAATTTATTTATGCGGTACGTTTATCGGTTGTAATTTCTATTTTACATATCGATTATATTATAAATATGTTTATACTAAGTTAAGTGAATAAATAAAATTGTGGACACAATCCAGGTAAGAGACAGTTCTTTTCTGATTTAATTCGAAATTTGCATTTAATATTCTTCTTAAAAAGCAATTAATTATAAAGCAGCAAACCATTTTTACGGTATTTAATCTAGGAACAGATAACATGACAATATGTTTTAGTTTTTTTTTTTAAATAGTGATAATAATAAACATTTAATCAGTTCTAACACATATTGCAACATAATAGTTTGAACAACAATAGTAAATTTATTAGATGAAATAAATGAATCTTACTTTACGCAGTTGTATAAATAAATAACAACAATTATATAACAAAATTCAAAATATACTCGCTTCCTGATAAAAAACAAGTTCAATTTTCCACTTTTAGATCTGTATTTGTCACCAATTTTCTATATATACACTATCAATTATCAAAAAAAGGAACCGAAATTAAAAGGAAAATTAGTCATATAGCCTATGTAAGCCTAGAAACGAACATTGTCTTAATTTTAACAGACCTCTCGGCACCCATTGTTAAGATTTAATAAAAAACTACTGGATATTTTCAAATTTAGAAATAACTAGACCAACAGACACAAACTACCTACAAAAAAAAATGAAATTCGAACAACCAAGCGCTGAGATATGCACTAATTGAGAACCTCCTTTTAGGCTGTCGGTAACAAAACAAATGTCCAACAAAAGCAAACACGGATAAACAATAATGACCCACTAAATATGATTCCACGTAATTAAGACAGCACTGAAACTGTGTAACTATAACATTGTTTCGATAAAATAGTGTATGTCAGTCGTTCACCCCGCACAGCGCACCTTTCACTCGGCCGGTATTCTACAATTGTAGTGCACACTTTGAATTATTTAATACCCACTCTCTGTTGTACATTACTTTCGTAAATCTTAAGAATGTTAAAAACCCAATATAACTCAGTTCTAACTGAAAAACATCCATTGAACTGTACAGTTAAAATTATACCTTACACGTACAGTCTTGACTGAATAGTTCATTTATTCCGTTATTTTACTTTCATCTTAATAAAATTCATACCTCTAGAGTTAAGATCACTTTACGCTTGTATTCCGAGTTCGTTGTATTTTCAGAAGAAATTTTCCGTGTTTAAGCGAACTTTTTTTATAATAAGCTGCTGCTATAAGCTGTTACAGTGCGGCTTCATCCGCATAAAATTATGAAAATTTAATTTTATTGTTTACATGTGTCAAATTATCAATTGCAAATGTCAAAATGACATGACATGAGGACAAATTATGGCAACCTTGCTTCCTTAATATTGGCAGCTTGTAGTTTATTCCCTTTCCCACATGAAGGTTTTTTTCCAATTTATTTATCCCCCAAATTTAATAGCGTAAAAATATATAGCCCAAAGCGTGTCGTAAGTGTAGGGCTGTTTATTAAAATAGAGTTATTCAAAAAATGCTGGAATTGCTTACATCTTAGGCAACAAAGAAGTGTGTGTTTACGCTTTATTATACTAGTATAAATTTTAGAACTTACGGTGACATTTAACTGTACGATATCCGATGTTAAGTGGGAAGGGAATTTAATTCTCTGTCTGTATATATATACATTATTATACATGCAATACATTAACACGTGTATTGTATTCCGCGTAAATCTGTAGTGTTACTTTTATGGTATTCCATGTTACACGTGTTCAATTATTATAATCACGATGCTTGTTTTAATGCATTATTAGTTATTGATTAGAATTATGAAATATTCCACTTTTATATTCATTTACCCGGACTTCACGACTAATAGTTAAACAGGTAGCCAGAAATATCACCTTTATTCCAATATGTCTTCTTATCTATAAGTGAATCTAGTTATAATCTGTATTTTTTTAAATACAATTTTTATTGCCACAAACTGCATAAGGCATTTAATACACAAAACCTTAGAGTTATAAAAAAGGAAATCTGGCAAAAGGTGGCAAGTTCAGCTAATGCAGGGACGGCGCAGGTAACGGTACTGCGCTGGTTTTCAGCTGGCCCCTTTACACATAAGTATTAGGACTTGTACTTGTTGTAAAAAAAAGTAGTACACGTTGAATGAATGTCTCGTAAAGTATTGAAGCTAGAGTTATGAAATTAGCGAGATTTCGATTTATTTTATGGATTAATTAATTTTATTTTATCATGTCAAATAAGGTAAAATTCTAACCTGTGCAGTGGTCATAAATCATTACGTGTTTTCTAACAGTCGACAACAAAGTTACGGTCGAACGCGGCCAGCGTGTGATCACGAGATAGCCCATGGAATGTTTATTTGTGAAGTACGAGATTACCAAATAAATGTACGAGGGTAAATCAAATCCTGCTAATATTATAAATGCAAAATTTAAGATGGATGGATATTTGTTAGCGTTTGTAGCCTAAACGGATGGATAGATCTCGATGAAAGTTTGCAAAGATTTAGAACATAGTCGGGAAGAACATGTGGACTATTTGCTTTTTTTTTTAATTCCTAGTGGATGAAGTCCGTCGTATGAAAGCTAGTTGAATATAATGTGAAGTAGTTAGCTCCCTTTTTTACATCGAACATACATGTGTGTATTTAAATTAAATGTTTTGATACACTTAAATTAATTTTTGTGACAAATTTAATACAAATACTAATATTTTATTAGTAATTGTGAATTAATAATAATAATAATTACAGTTTGCTAAGAAATTATACAGATATACTGAACGAAAATATGTATTACATCAAGCAAATTATTGAAGGAGAAAAAGTTCTTTGGTACTATAGAAGGCTTTCTGGATTAGCCAGGACTTGAGTTTATTTTCAAATTATTTAATTTGTTTTTGAATCATTATTATGCCTTAATAGTGTTTCGTTATGTCTAGGTCCGGGACTGATAGACGAGTTGGAGGCGTTCATGGCCCCCGTCGGCGATGGCTGCTACCCGCCGCAGCCGCTCGACGCGCGCCGACTAGGGTAAGATAAGTTTAAAGAGATATAGTCATTACAGAAACACAAAAATGTTGTTACCTTATACCTTTATTCCGTAGGGGCCACCAACTGCCAGAAAGTCCACCGGACTCCGGATCAGAGAACCCATACAGCCCCTCGGAACCGGGGCACGCAGCGCATACGATAGCCGTTTCACAGACCGCACTAGCGGGCGACTACATGCTTGTGCACGACCATATACCCACACACGAGATCCTACATCAAAACGGCGATTACATATACGAAGAACTCAAATCAGATAACCTGGACCATGAGGTCTTGAGAGGAAATCTTAATGATGTGGTAGTTTTACCTCAAGATCCAAATATAGTGGAACTCGGCATACGTACAGTCCGACATGATTTAGGTTTGGATCAGATCACGTATCAAAACCGCTACAATCAGATGAGAGTGGAAATGCCAGAGTTAGAACAAGGGCTGATCAACCCGCAGCTAGTCACGTTGGGCCATGAAGGAGCCACGCTAACTCCAGTGTATACCAACCTTCAGGAACCCAGCAGTAAGAAAAGAAAACACTCACAGGATATTAAATGTGAGCCAGGTACATGCTTTTATTTAATAAGATTCCAGATTTTTAAACAAATCCGTTACTAGACATATAATAAGTATTTAGCGTTCATAGGGAGTAAACTAAACTTGCACAATCAAATCTAGTTTCCCACTGAGACATCATGATCACTATTAAAAAAGTCTTAGGACCTGTCCCACCAGATTGTAAATTGTCTGATAATCCAACTTCTAAAATATGCGATGGAAATGTCGCATTTTGTTTCGTTATTGGCAGTGACGTCATTTTTAAGCTATCTGAGCCTCTATCAGCCCACTGACTGATCCCACCACTGTGTTATAACCACCCTTAGTTAGTCAATAAATTCTTTCATCGTTACAGCGGCTTTATCTCCAGAGAGCTCAAGCCTCAACCCTCGGCCAGCACCGCCCTCAGTGGACGGCTCAGAGGCAGGTGACGATGTCCCCATGCAGTGTATAAGGTTCGCGCCCTTCCAGCAGTCCACGTGGCACCTACTTTATGACTGCAATCTCAAACCGCTGTAAGTTCATTTATATTCAAGTCGTTAAAGATTTATTATTTTTTTTAACCATAAGTTTTTTCGATTGCTATTTCTTCTGACATTGTTTCAAAATGAAAATAGTTTTAAACTATTAGAATACTTCAAACTAATTTCATAAATTCGAAAGTTTAGATGAATGGATGTTTGTTAGAGTCTGTAGCCTAAACAATTGGACAGATCTGGATGAAATTTGGGATAGATGTAGGGCTTAGTTTGGAAGAACGCATAGTCTACTTGCTTTTGTTTGTTTTTAATTCTACACGGATGGAGTCGCGGGCAAAAGCTAACAAGCTACGTAAAGTGACTAACAGGATAGGTCCAAGATAGTTTGGGTTAGGCGTTTGTCATAATTGTATGATGTTAGAATAATTAAATTTGACAATATACGAGTTTACCAATGTTGTGTCTTTTTATACTTATAATGGTATCTAATTTACTGTTTGATGAATTATCTAATGCTCTTTTTCTATTTTAGACCGAATCCCTCATACGTAGTGGGAGCGGACAAAGGGTTTAACTACTCACAGATCGACGAAGCCTTCGTCTGTCAGAAGAAGAACCACTTCCAAGTCACGTGTCAGATACAAGTGCAAGGCGAAGCACAATACGTCAAGACAACGGAGGGGTTCAAAAAAATTAATAATTTCTGTTTACATTTCTATGGCGTAAAGGTATGTTATTGTTTTGTTTATTTTTTAAACTGTACTGAATTGCGTTTTTCATGTTTTCAGGCATTGGTCTGCTTTTCTTTGGTAATACTAAATTTCACCCGCGACTCCCTCCGCGTGGAATAAATAAAAACAAAAATATGTAGCCTATGTGTTTTTCCGGACTGTCCTCTTCATCTATGCCAAATTTCATCGAGATCCGTTCAGCACTTTGGGCTACAAACTCTAACAAACATTCATCCCTCTAAACTTTCGCATTTATAATATTAGTAAGATATGTTTTTAGGCGGAGGACCCAAGTCAAGAAGTCAGAGTTGAACAAAGTCAATCGGATAGAACAAAGAAACCTTTTCACCCTGTACCGTAAGTATTTAGAATCATTTGATACATATTTCTATATATAAAAAAACTCATCTTAAGCTATTTCATATTTATGTTAAGAGATTCTGTCCTCAACTACTCTTGGTTTTTGTGTATAATCTTTGGAAATCTCATAAACCGCTTATGTGTTTGAGGCATCATTTTATTATGTTAAAAAGGAGCATATGTGTTCTTCCAGACTCCTTTACATATATGCCAAATTTCACGGAGATCCGTTCAGGTGTTTAGGCTACAAACTCTACCAAATTCCCATCTATCTAAACTTTCGCATTTATGATATTAGTAAGAAGTAAGATTGTAATCGCAAATATTTGGTTTATTTATGTCAATTTGATGTATCTTGTAGTGTGGAACTACGTCGTGATTGCGCCAAAGTGACTGTTGGTCGTTTACACTTCGCGGAGACGACCAACAACAACATGCGGAAGAAGGGACGACCAAACCCCGACCAGAGGCACTTCCAGCTTGTGGTGGCGCTGCGAGCGCACGCCGCGCACCTACACTACATGGTCGCCGCGCACGCGAGCGACCGCATCATTGTGCGGGTAAGAACATTTACGACCAGCTCAAATCAAACCCGGCTAATTCCTTTAACTGTTCTTTACAGCCCAAGTGTTGTTAAATGTATCTAAACAACTTTCTTTTCTACATTAGTACTTTTTAACTTAACAAACATTTCATTAACAATCCATCTGTTAAGTTGAGACTGTGTTAAATCTAAGTGTGTACCTAGCTTTACAGTTCTAGTAACAAATGAAGATATAAAATATTCGCTGTAACGCCAATGCGTGGTTCACACTTGGACAATACAATTCAGTAGCGCTTAATGACTGGACTGATTTTGAAGTGCTAGTGTGAACGCTAACTGACACCAGTCCTTAGAATTTATGACTGGCAAGGGCAACTGTACTGGTCAAGTGTAAACCAGGTATAACGTGTGGCTTACACTTGGCCAATACAGTTGGTCAGTAGCTCTCCGATTGGACCGTCAATTGATAGATTGTAAACGCTAATAGGCGCCAATGAGTGTCTTGGCATCGCAACTGTCCAACTGCGTTTGTTGTCTTTGACAGTTAAGTAAGATTATGATGCAAACACAGTTGATTCTCGGATTCCGCAGTTCGAATAAACCAAACCCAAATACAATCCACCCCCTCCGACACTGTATCTAAGTCTGAAGCGGGCATAATGAAAACATTGTCCTAGGCATCAAACCCTGGGCAGTTCGAATCTGACTGCTCTGAAGGATGGTGGCAGCGCGGCGTCTCCGACAACAGCGTGCATTACACCGGCCGTGTCGGCATCAACACTGATCGCCCTGACGAGTCCTGTGTCATCAATGGTAATTTACCTTACTTATTCAAGCCTACCTTCAGTTAGGACGGTTTTTAATATACCACACTGACATATTAGCCCTTTGTCCCTGTATTTTGTTTTATTGCCTAAGAGATTCAATATATAGCGATTAAATATATAGCGGAAACATAGTTGACACTTTATTTGTGACATTTTCACATGATCCTCAAAATCACATGTCAATATTAATAATTTTATTTAATTGAAATGTCAATAGGTCACTAAATGTTTTTTTATTTTTTTTTTATTTTGTGACACTGTTTAGTTTATTACAATCTTGTAAAATATTTTAAAACATGTCAATACGACACGAGATGACATAACAAAATTTGAAAACTTACATAGTACCTTTCAAAGAAGTTACCGGTGAAAAAATGTTGCCTATATCTGGTCTATATATCTTAAATGTCTGTATTGCAGGTAATTTGAAAGTGATGGGTCACATTGTGCACCCGTCAGACGCGCGCGCTAAGCACAACATAGAAGAGTTGGACACAGCACAGCAGTTACGCAATGTGCAGAGCATCAGGGTCGTCAAGTCAGTATACAAATATTTTGTTGCTTTTATTATTATACTAGCTGTTCCCTTGTGGCTTCACTACTCTTTTTTTTATTTTATTCTTTACATTTGTCAAATTATTAATTGCAAATGTCAAAATGACATATCATGAGAAACCTTAGCAATCTTGCTTTCTTGATGTTGGCAGCAATTTATGGCCTTTTTCCCACATTAGGGTTTTTATCTAAAATATTTACCCCCCTAAGTGTAATGTTGTGAAAATATGTAGCCTAAACCTTGACGTTAGTGTAGGGCTTTTAGATAAAGAAAAATTTATTTAAAATATACTGTGATATTTATATATATTTACATACATAGGAGTAAAAAATAAAATTTTAATAATATCAGGTTTAATTACGATCCGTCATTCGCGGAGCACTCTGGTCTGTTGGGGCACGACCCGCGCCGCGCGGCGCCGCACGCGGACACCGGCGTTATTGCGCAGGAGGTCCGCCGCGTCATACCTGAAGCTGTCAAGGAGGCGGGTGACGTCACGCTGCCTAATGGAGACACTATACCCAAGTTCCTCGTCGTCAACAAGGTATAACTACGTTCCCATACTTCTAATCCCATTATCTTATAAATAAAGGAAGGGAAATTCAATTTGATGGTGTAGACGCATCGAAAGGGATATCCTCTTTAACTATCTCTTCTGTCTAATAATGGTGCACGCATCTACAATTGCAGAGCGCCAATTAAATTATATTATACTATCTTTCGGCAGCGACTCCATCCGCGTGGAGTTTAAAAAACAAAAGTGAGTAGACTATGTGTTCTTCCAGACTATCCTCTACATGAATGCCAAATTTCATCGAGATCCGTTCAGTAGTTTAGGCTACAAACTCTAACAAACATCCATCCATGTAAACTTTCGCATTTGTAATATTAGTAAGATTTTAAAAAAATGACATGTTTTGAGGATATATCAATAAATAGTTAGTGTTGATTGTGTGAAAATTTTCAAGTGTTAACTATACCTCATCTGTTTTGAATCTCTTCGGTCAGTATATAGAGACTAGCTGTTGCTCGCGACGTCATCTGCGTGGAATTAAAAAATAATAAAAATATATAGTATATCACTTACTGATATCGTAACTTTTTAGTGGTAAAAGTATTATTTATTTTAAGTATATTTATTTTATAACATACATAAATGTAAATCTTGCTTCTTTATAACATTAACATATTTCTTAGTATTGTTTACCCTTGTTACAGGATCGTATCTTCATGGAAAATCTGGGCGCGGTGAAGGAGCTGTGCAAGGTGACGGGACACCTCGAGTCTCGCATTGAGCAGCTGGAGCGCGTCAGCAAGCGGCTGCACCGCCGGGACAGTGCTAGATCCAGTCTCAGTAATGGTATTTATTATCTAATATTTTAGTACTAGGTTTCACCGACGATTCCTCTCGCGTGGTATTAACACAAACAAGAGTAAGTAGCCTATGTGTTTTTCTAGATTTTCCTTTATTTCTATGCCAAATTTCATCTAAATCCGTTCAGCTGTTTAGGCTACATAACTCTAACAAACATCCATCCATCTAAAATTTAGCTTTTAATGTTAGTAAGATTTTCCATGGCATTTTTATTGTCAAAAACGTATATTTATCGATTTTTAAACATTAACTTCAATTGAATTAAGAAGTCACTAGAAAGGAAAGATAACTTTTCATTAAATTATTTCAATTCCAGATTCTCGTTTCTCCGGATTATCGACATCTTCAAAATCCTTTTACAGCGACGGCAACATATCTATAGATCAAATACGAGACATCGCGAGAAACATCCGTAAACACGAGTGTTGCCACAAACTGAGCCACAATTCACCCAAATATACAAGAAAGCAATGCAAGAATTGCCACAACTACACTAAATACGGGAAATATTACAATTATAATAAAACATGTGTCAGATATTCTAATAAGAGTGATAAAGTCGAAAGTACCGATTATCCGACTTACGTGAGTTCTCTAGAATCGGATACACCAAAACCTGATGAAACTTACAGCGTTGTATCGAAACAGAAAGATTCTTGTCTATGGTTAAGAGATGAAGACAGTTTGGCACACAACAGCAAACTGGCTTTCTGCTGCCGAAGGAAGGATAGATTCGGTGATGCCAGTAGTGAATTAATATCGAATACATTCTTGCAAATCGTAATTACGATACTAATTTTTATAATGGCTATATGGTGAGTTAAAAACATCAATTTACATAACAAAATCTCTCACTAGATGCTCGGTTTACACATGGCCAGTACAGTTGGCCTGTTTCCAGTTAAAAATAATATAAACTGCGCCTACACTATGCTAGTTGATTACTATTCCAGTTATTCAGTGCTACTAACTGTATTGACCAAGTGTGTACTCGCATTAGTTTTACAAAAGATACAAAGTGAATTACGGAGCTGTATGACCGCTACTAGTTCATTCACTTGCCCTCATCCCTATGGAGGGTCGGCACAGTATGTCTTCCATATATTTCTATCAGCTCTTTTATTTGAATTCACTTCTTACTTAAGCATATAAAGCAATACAAGATTAAAAGAATAGTGTTTGCTGTATGTGCCTAAATAATAATTAAATAAAAAAAAACATGTATCTTGTATATGGTTGTACTGTTTGTTTTTGTATGTGTATCGTGTAAACCTATAATTAGGACAAATTATCTGCATATTACTTATTGTATTGTGTAAAAATATATATCTATGGCTTTATCCCGTTTATTTATCTCAATAAATATTTGACATTTATTTCGATTCCTTCTTGGGAATGGTCTTCTCGTCTTCAAAGTCAAGTTCATTTTAATACTAAATTAGTTATTAAAATGTCTCAATTCCAGCCTGGTGGTGATGACCGCGCTGTACTTCCGCGAGCACCAGGAGCTGCTGTCGATGAAGGAGATCCGGCTGCAGGAGAAGTTCTCCAACTACCCGCACTACGGCAAGTTCAACGTGAACGGCGGCCCCGCGCACCGCGCCGCCCCGCCGGACCACAACCAGATACAAGTCAGTTATATTACTTATTTACTAGCTTGCGCCCGCGACTCCGCCCACGTGGAATTAAAGAAAACAAAAGAACAGCCATAATAAAATTCATCGAGATCCGTTCAGCAGTTTAGACTAAAAACTCTAACAAACATCCATTCATTTAATCTTTTCGTATTCACAATAGTATGATTTATTGGAAAAGGTACGCACACTGTCCCTGTCCCTCTAATTTAAAACTAAACATCTTCTTTTTCCTTGCAGAATTTAAAACCTTCACAACACGTCGCTGCAAAGAAAAGTGTTAAAGGTAAGCAAGTTATTGTAAGATAATTATCTAACTTAAGCATCTAAAGTAGAAGAAAAAATACAAATAAACTATGTACATATGTATGTATAATAACCACTTTAATCTATACTATATATCTATATTATAATTTATAATTTATAATATTATAATAAAGCATAAACACACATTTCTTTGTTGCCTAAGATGTCAGCAATTAAACCCTAATGTGGAAAAGAGACCCTAAGTTGCTGCCAACATCAAGGAAGCAAGGTTGCCATGGTTTGTCATAATGTCATGTCACTTTAAAATTTGCAATTGATAATTTGACAAATCTAAATAATAAAATAAAATTTTCATAATTTCATGCGAATGAAGTCGCACGGGAACAGCTAGTTGTTAATAAAAAAAATCTATTGGCTATATTACATTGACAATGAATTGTGCAGAGAAAGGACCTCACAAGAGCACGGTGGAGTACACGACGAGCACGCCCGCCGACAGCGCGCACTCCACCGCCGCCGCGCTGCACGCCTCCAGGAACTACGTCAGGAATGTCCTCAGTAAGTTATTACTATGTATTACATTGTCCGAAATGTCTGTTTAATCTGAACGGAACCTGTATTAGTTCTCTGTGTATTACTGATGTTTGTCTTTTTATAATTCTTCGCCTGGCCTAGGGACAAGTTCCTAGTTATTATGCATTTTTGAAAAGCTAAAAAAAAAGACATGTTTTTAAAACAAACCGCAGATTCCTTCCATGACAATTTATTTCGTTTTTAATGCATTTCAGTGGATGAGAATCTCGAAAAATATTGAAGTAAAATGGCTGTTTAGCACGCATTTTTTTTTTAATTTGGACAGATAAATGATGTTTTTATATTGTAAAATAATCAGTGTTTAATTTTTATAAATCCGAAGAAAAAATTAAATTATCTTGGACAGTTCTTTTTTAAATAAATTTTTGAAGTTGTAATTTCGACTTATTTTGAAAAAATCGAAAAATCCAGATTACTATAGGGGTCAAAATTATCACAAATGACCCCTCTATTACCTCCTAACGGGAATACGTCTAACTGATTTGGACCTTTTAGATATGGAGCAGCTAGCGGCGCCATTACGCGCCGAGCGGCCGGCGGTGACGCGCGTGGCGGACGTTGTCGGCGGCGGCTGCGCGTACACTCTAAATGCTGACAACGAACTGGACGCTGAATGTCAGGTATCACCTCATTACACATACACGGAAGGTTTTTTACACCCGGGAACTCCGTCAAGGGTATTTATTGTACAATCAAGAAAATTAGCGGTGTTCCATCTTAAAAGATACAATCGTTTGAACATTTCGAAAAGACAGAAAATCAAAACAACGCAGCTTATCTCAACAAAAATATCTAGTTAATATCAAGCTTTTAACTTGATATTTTAAATCAAATTAAAAAATATATACGTGTACTCTATACTGTGTTTACCAATGGGGATAATTAGTATAATAAAAAAAATCGTTTTCGTGATAGGCTTTTTTTTGTCTTCTAACTTGAAGATTATCAAAGATATAAACAGCCTAATATTCAAATAAAATCAATTATAGGTGCCCAATGCGATTTATAACCCCGGTGTCGAAATTGAAAATTCAAGTCATTTATTCAAATAAAGGTTGTATTGTATGTACGGCTAGTTTCTTTTTATTATCATTTTCTCTTAATTTGTACCACTCACTGCTATCTAGTTATTTGTAGAAAGATGCTGAGTTTATCTCCTTGCAATGAACAAGGCGAAGTATATTTAAGCGGAACATCGCGTATTTCCGCGACTGTACGTAATAATAAAACATCTGAGTGGTCAAATAGAAAGTGACTTCATATTTTAAACTCTATTTTGATAAAAGGTAACGTTGTTATAAGCAAACTGTCTGTCGAAATCTTGTAATTGAGGTGTCTATGTTTTGTATTTATTATCATTTCTGCATAAATGTAATGAAAACATGTAATTTAACTCATGCTGCTAAAGATTGTCGAGGATATATCGAGATGGATCGTCTCTTTATTGGTAAGGTGAATTATTCTCTTTCAAATATTCTCTAACGTTTAAAAAATAATATTTTTTATTAATATTTCAGTTCTCTATGAAACCGCTTTAAATACCTTTGTGTATTTAGCTAACATATTTAATATTATTTTCTAGTCTTGCGGACTTGAACCACCTCAGACATTTGAAAATCCAGAACCCTTAGAACGCTCAAACCCTGAGAAAGACCTAAATGAGACCTATACCAGAAATTTAGACCAGACTTTAAAAGAAATACCGAGCATCCCAGTGATATTAGAGAAGAATAATTCTGATGCGTTGAAGAACGAAAACGATTCACTTCGGAATCAGATACATGAGGAGATATTGGCTGAATCTAATTTATTAGATCCTAACAAGCAGAATGGTACAGAAGTTAGGATGAAAAGAGAACTTCGTCATAGGGACCCGAGAGGCCGGCGCGAGGTTCGGGAGACGAATGAAGCGTTACTAAGAAGTAGTTCTGAAGAGATGACCTTGACGGAACAATCTGATGAAGTTCCACTATCTCAAGGTCAGTAAAAATATAATTAAAAATATAATCTTACTAATATTATAAATGCGAAAGTTTAGATGGATGGATGGATGTTTTTAGAGTTTGTAGCCTAAACGGTTGAACGGATTTCGATGAAATTTGGTGTAGATATAGATGATGCACTTTTGTTTTTATTTTTTATTTCCCCTCGGATGGAGTCGCAGGCGAAAGCTAGTAGCGAAAGAATTTTTGAAATTGGCCTGATAGTTTTTGAGTTATTTTAATACATAAAAAAATTAAAAAATGTTTACTCTTTATAATATTAGAATAGATGAAAGATGTGTTATATAATGGTGGTGTATGCGGTGTCGGCAGAGTGCGAGAGCGTGTCCGTGGGCGTGTGGACGGCGACGGGCGCGGCGAACACCTCGCTGTTCTCCGAGGCGGTGTGTGCGCGCGCGCTGCACAACTTCACGTACGGCGTGCCGCTCTCGCACTGCCTGCACCACAAGGAGCTCGCCATCACCTTCCGGTGAGCCTCACACTTTTCCCTACGTACTAAGAGGGGGGACAGCTGTCCCCTCTTAGTACGAAACAGTCGAAAAGCCGTCATCCCCCCACCTTGTCCTACTCCCGTAGTGTCAACGCAACGGGTTTTCGTCCTGCAAATAACTAGGGTTGTAACGGAACTCCGCTTCCCCATACGCAAAAAATGATAACTCCGCATCAATAAATCATTTAATAAATGCATACAAAATGACAACTCTGCATCTATAAATCATTCAATATAAACATTTAATAAATCGCAATTAATATTTTATTATTGACCTCCGCTTCTGCAGAGGTGAAGCCCTTCGCCTCCGCATCCGCATCCGCTTCCGTTAAAATGGCCTTCGCTATAACCCTACAAATAACTATCATCCGTCATCTCAGTCACTCCCTTCTTGATCATGTCAATTACGCAATCTTTCTCTTTCTACGTCTACCTCCTCCGATGTACCACACTCATAACTAAGAAATAAATATGTAAATGTCTACAATCTTCAGAGACCCACATAGATAACTATATAACAACTTCTCATTTTTTATTAAAACATTAAACCATTTACCTTAGAAAAAAAAGTATTTGTAATCCTACCGAGGAAGGGCCCTATGATGATCATCACCCTCGACTAGATCTTCGCCTGGGGTAGCCTATAACTATATATTTTTTTATTTTGATTACAATTAACTATATATTTCCAACACTAGATCAACAAATATTAATTATCAATTTCTTTTAACAAATAACTCCATATTAAAGGACGACAAAACTGAAAGAAGTACGTCTCTGCGAGTTGTACTGTAAGTACGACACCATCAAGAACTGCCAGCTGAGCAGGGAGATCGCCAAGCCGCTGCCCAGCGGAGACACCTGGACCTCCAAGATGAACCTGGACTGCAACATGGACAGGCATATGAAGATACGAGCTGCTTTCGCACCTTTAAAGGTAAAAGAAAGAGACAACTAGCTGTTGCTCGCTTGTGGTATAAGAAACGGTATTTCGTTCTGAAGTTTAAAGCGCCAATAGCCTAATGGTTTCAGGTGTGACTACCTAACTTGTAGTCGAGGGTTCGAATCTCGACTTTAACTATTGTCGTGAAACATATCCTAGCACAAGTTTTGTTGGAAAATGGTTAAAGAAAATATTAGTAAATTAACAAAAAATCTACTGAGATTTTATAAATAAAAAAAAGTCATCAAAAAAAATCACGCAAAATATAGATAGGAGCTTCATTAATTTCATTATAGTATTTCCTGATAACATACTATCCATACTTACATCCATTCAAACATTCATACTTTAGTACCCCGTCTACGTTAAATAAATGACAGATTTTTAAACTAGCTTTCACCCGCAACTACGTCCGGGGGGAATTAAAAAAAATATATAGTCTATGTATTATTTAAATTTTCTTTTTTCTTTAAATTTTCTTTTTTCTTTTTTCTTTTGATTTCTTCATTGTTTTGAATATCCTTTATTTACTGTGTTTAGTTATTAAGAACTCATTACATTTCTAGCGCATC